>NC_051083.1:77245438-77545438 GCF_004664715.2 Peromyscus leucopus | reverse complement strand
CAGCATCCAAAGAGACATTCCCAGCACTTCCCCCCCTTTTTTTTTTTTCAAAAAGGAAGGATTTAACTTTAACGTAGTAAAATTATATATAACAAAACAATTATCAAGCAAGAATTATAGTTACAAAATCCAGTGTATTTATAATATCCAGTCTATTTATATTTGGCAAAATTAAAGAAGATATCCTCTCTATTCTATATTTTTGAGTCTAAGTAAGGTTTCATTTCTAACTTATCTTTTATCATAACTAAGGTAATTATAACTATCTAGGCTTCAACTACATCAAAGACCTCAGGAGAATAAAATATTACATGATAAATGGTAGGAGGTCATAAGCAACTTTCAGGAGTCCTGTGAGAGTTGACAGAGACAGCTGGCTGCCGGGACAGTCATCCAAAGTTCCTCTCTAAATTTGGTGCATCTGTCTTCAATTCACAGGCCTAGAGTCTCTCAGTCACTTCTCTCTGTGTCCTGTAGAATGTCTGGCAAAATCCTCTATGAAGCAGGAACCTAAAGGACCATTTCATCTTGCAAAGTCCAGTGGTCACCTTCCTATGGGTCCTGCATGTTCATTCAGTACATATTTTTAAGCAGTCCTGGCATGAACAGTTGCCAAATATCTATTTTTTGCCAAGAAGAAGATAAACTCCATATAGAGTGTCTTTAATGCCCATCCTCCTCTCTGAAGTAAATCAGTGCAGCTAGGAGCAGACATGTCTCACTGTCCAGAAAGTCTAAATTTTTAAAAACATTTTAAATGCCATATTCTGTAGGTTTTGAAGTGTTCAAAAACCACCGATCCATCTGAAATCTCTCTCTCTCTCTCTCTCTCTCTCTCTCTCTCTCTCTCTCTCTCTCTCTCTCTCTATCTATCATGTATCTATATACCTAGAAAACTAAATAAACATGACTATAAGTTTGATTATTATGGAAGACTAATTATTAATCAGTATTTATTAATTATCCAGTACAATCTAAATGAGTTACATAAACATAATACCTCAAATGAGAGTGTATATATATATATATATATATATATATATATATATACAGCATATCAAAATTAACTCTAAATTTGTATCAATAAACTAAAATCCATAGCAATGTAAAACATTTCTAAACAAGTTGTTCTTTAAAAGTAGGTTCACTAATTTACCCTTTCATCCTATAATATCTATATTTCCTTTTTCTTGTTTAGAAAGAGATTGTATCTATAATAATCCTGCTTAAAACAACAACAATAAACATTGGTTTTTCTATGTCCCACACCAGAGGGCTCTTCTGATATGGGAAAGAAGAGTCTCTCAAACTTTTCTTATAGCAATATGCTTGGGTTTAGAGAAGGAGTGAGCCAATTCCATCTACAAAGCGAGCTTGATATATTTGCAAATTTGGGCATAGTTTCTCATACTACTTCCTGCTGGATGACGGTGCTATATTCTTATGGCAACATAAAAAAAAATTAGGATTATAGAGTAGTCTGTGGGACTGTATTGTCTGAGCCAGTTGCCTTAAAACCATTCTGGATGTTAGATCATCTTGGCCCTGGTGTCATCAGGGAACTTTCTGTGGGTCTTGGCTGGTCAAACCTGATGAATCTTAATCTGGAACAAATCCATAGCCTCTTGCTTCCTGTGGAAACAAAAGCAGAGTTTCCTTTCCAAAGCAACATATCTTTTGATCCAAATTTTGAAGTCAATGTACCTTTAAAATATACATATTTGTTTAACTAAGCAGTCTTTACAATCAAATGTCTTTCCGGAGTTAAAAATCCCAAAGACAACACAATCCAGATTCTCTGTGTGATATCCATCTTTATATGGTTTATTTTTATATTACTTTTACTTTATCTTTAAAGATTTTATTTTTTAAAACTATTTATTTCTTTATATAATGGTATATATTCCTTTTCTTCTCTTTTCCAAACCTACATACATTTTTACACATATTGTAAACCGTTTAGAGGTTTATCACATCTGAATCTCTCTTATTGTGAATCTTTTGCTTTAAACTGCAGCATATCCACCCACCTCATCTTCCCAACATGGCAGAACTACATTTACAGTCATCTCTGGGCAGCTGTGGGTCTATGCTTCCATCTAGTTGCAGATAGCCCAAAAAACTTTTTTTTTTTTTTTTTTTTGGTCTGTACTAGCAAAGGTTAAATCAACCAGGCACCACACTGTTTTGCTTGGAGATACCTCTGTGTACTGTGGTGGCAATTCACAGCCATGCCATAGGTCAAACACACACACATACACACACACACCATGAACCCACCATACTGTAGCTTAAGCCTGCATGTTGCGGTGTCTTGCCACCCACATGAGACATGAAGCAGGAAACTGTTTTTGACTCCTTTTAGAACTGCTTATTAAGTATTCTCAGGTTTTAGGATGAAACTCAAGCCATTGCGCACCATTTGTAGCTGGAGATTTCACCAGTCCCACCAGGGCTCACAGCCACTCAGACCCAAGTAAACACACAGAGACTTATATTACTTATAAACTGTATGGCCATGGCAGGCCTCTTACTATCTAGTTATTATATCTTAAATTAATTCATTTCTATTAACCTATATGTTGCCACATGGCTTGTGGCTTACCAGTACTTTACATCTAACTTCACATGGAGGTAGTGGCTGGCAGCATCTCCTGACTCAGCCTTCTACTTCTCAGAATTCTCCTCTTTCCTTATCCTGCCTACACTATACACTACACTATATCCTGCCTGGCTACTGGCCAATCAGCATTTTATTTATCAATTAATCAGAGGAACACCTTCACAGCATACAGAAAGCAATCCCCAGCATTACCTAATCTCTTTCAATGTATGTATGTATTATCCTGATTCTCTTTGAAGTTCCTTGGATTTTTCCTTTTAAATTCCATTTTTAATAGAAGATAGATTTTTTGTGACAGTATATACAGACCACAATTTCTCCTCCTTCCCTTCCTTCCAGCACCTCACCACTTACCTCTGCTCTCAGAGCAACTCTTTCCACATCCTCTTCAGAAAAAAGTCTACAAGTTGACCAAACATGAGAAAACAAGATACAGTAAGACTAGGCAAAAACTGTCATATCAAGGCTGGACAAGGCAGCATAATAGAAGGAAAAGAGTCTCAAGAGCAGTCAAAAGAATCTGAGATACACTCACTGATACTGTTAGGAATCACACAACAACATCAACCTAACAGCTATAACATATATTTAGGGGATATGGCACAGACCAATGCAGTCTCCTTGAATACTGCTTCAGTCTGTGTGAGCCCATATGAGCCCTGCCTAGTTGATTTGCTAAACCATGCTGTCCTGTTGTCCTCTATCTCTTCTTGCTCCAACAGTATTTCCTCCCATTCTTGTGTGGGGTTCCCTCATCTTCATAAGGATGGACCTGATGGAGACTTCCGATGAAGAACATTTCTTCTTCCATTGTATGTTTATGACTTCTATATCAAAAACCAGGTGTCTATAGGTGTGTGGATTTAGGTCTGACTTTCAATTCTATTCCATTGAGCGAACTGTTTCTTTTTTATTACTATAACTCTGTAGTCCCACTTGAATTTAGGGATGGCGATACCCTCAGGATTTCTTTTATTTTTCAGGATTGTTTTAGTTATTCTGGGTTTTTTCTCTAAAGAATTATGTTGGAATTTTGATGTGGATTGCCTTGAATCTGTATATTTTGATTTTGTAGGTTGGCTATTTTTCTATGTTAGTCTTTCCAATCCATGAGCATGGAAGATCTATACAGCTTTTGATATCTTCTTTAATTTTCTTCTTCTAACAGTTGAAGTTTTTATCATACATATGTCTCACTTGCTTGCTTACAAAGGTATTTTATATTAATTGAGACTATCATAAAAGGTGATGCTTCTCTGATTTATTTCTCAGTCCATTTGTCATTTGTATATCAGAGGGTTACTGCATTTTTTAGATAGCCTTCTGTCCTGCCACTTTGCTTAAAGTGTTTATCAGCTGTAGGTGCATCCTGGTAGACTTTTTAGGGTAACTTATGTGTGTTTAGTTATGTTCCTTGTATCCCTAATCACACCAAGACTTTTATCAGGAAGGAGTTTTACATTTTGTGCAAGGCTTTTACAATATCTAATGAGATTAACATGCAGTCTTTTCTTGCAATTTGTTTATACTATGGATTACATTGGTTGACTTTCATAGGTTGAACCATCTCTGTATCTCTGGCATAAAGCCTACATGACCATGGTGGATGATATTTTTATGTGTTCTTGGATTCAGTCTGCAATATTTTATTTAGTATTTTTGCATCTCTATTCATGAGAGAAATTGATCAGTAATTCTGTCTCTTTGTTGAATCTTTCTATGGTTTAGGTATCTGGGTAACTGTGACCTCAAATAATGATATTGCCAGTGTTCCTTCTGTTTCTATTTTACTTAATAATTTGAAGAGTATTGACATTAATTCTTCTTTTAAATTGTGGTAGAATTCTGAGCTATAACCATCTGGCCTAGAGCTTTCTTTGGTTGTAAAACTTTTAATGACTACTTCAATTTCCTTAGGAGTTAAAGTTCTGTTTAAAATGTTATAATTAACAGATCTTAATTTAACTTTTGTGTGTGGTATCTATATAGAAAACTGTCCATTTATTTTATCTTTCCCAATATTGTAGAATACAGGAATTTAATGTATGACCTGATCATTCTTTAGATTTCCTATATGTCTATTGTTATGTTCCTGTATTCATTTCTGGTTTTATTAATTTGGACATTTACTCTCCATCTTTTAGTTAGTTTGGGTAAGGTTTTATTTACCTTATTGATTTTCTCAAAGAATCTACTCTTTGTTTCATTGATTCTTTGTATTTTTTCAATTTGTTTCTATTTTGTTGATTTTAGCCCTCAGTGTGATTATTTCTTGCCATATATTCCTCTTGGGTTAGTTCACATTTTTAATTCTCGATTTTGAGGTGGGAGGACATAAGGAGAACATGGCCCAAAAATAATCAACTAAGCAGTGCTCCTAGAATCTCACAGACACTGAAGTATCAATCATGGAACAATCACATGCTGTGCTAGGTCTTTTGAATGTACATTGTGGTTGCTTAGCTTGGGTTTTCTTGAGACACCTAGCAGTGGGAATGGGGTTGTCTCTGACTCTTTTCCCTGCTCTTTGGACCCTTTCCCTCCTACTGGGTTGCCTTATCCAACCCTGATATGAGGATTTGTGCTAGCCTTAGTGCTTCTTGTTATGCTATGTTCTGTTGGTTTGTTCGGATGCCTACTCAATTCCAAAGGGGAAAAGAGGAGTAGATCCAAAGGAGAGGGGAGTTAGACAGGGAAAGGAAGAAATGGAGGGAGGGGATATTGCAGTCTATATGAATTCTATCAGAGAAGAATAAACAAAAGAGAGAAAAATCCTGTTAAAATTGGCAGAAGAGTTCAAAAGAAATTTTTTAGAAAATTTGCTATAGATGGTTAATAAGCCTATAAAAATGTTTATAATCATTAACATTTAGGGAAATGGATATCAATGACAAAATACTATACATGTATATATTAAGTTACTTTTAAATGATTAATTTCGTAATATGAAAGGGTAAAATTGATGAAAAATGAGGTCTTACTGCTATTCTAAAGATAAAACTACCATGGGAGTCTGTTTGTATTCTTTAAAAATTAAGTTTACATTCATAGTATGATATAGACAAGTTTTTAAGTGGTCTAACTAAATAAAGAACGTGGTTCCAAATATAACGGTGAAAGCCTCAGAGATCAGGCAAATAGTGAGAGCCACCAACCTCCTTACCTCATCAGCACTATAGCTTCCAAAATGCAAGATACTTCCTGTCTAACCTGCACATTTATTGCCTTGCTTTTCTGCCCTCTCATTAGCTCTTAGCCCAGCTACCTCACTTCCTTGTTACTGCCTGTCTATACAGACCTCCAGACCTCTGTATTTGGTACTGGGACTAAAGGCATGTGTTACCACACTTGGGTCTATTCCCTAGTGTGTCATTGAACACACAGATACCCTGCCTGCCAATTCATCAGATTAAGGGTGTGTGCTACCACTGCCTGCCTGATTTTTGTGTTAATGGCTTGCTATTTCCTCTGATATCTAGGCAAACTTTTTTATTAACATAAAAATAAAATATCACCACATTTCAGCACAAATAAAATATCAGCACAGTATGACTTAGCACAGTTGTATTCCAAATCCCTGAAAAACAAAATTTCCCACTTAGAAAAATACATCCTTATTTGTTCTCTGTAGGAACACAGTTCAATAATGGAATTATGTGAGATTCTGAGTACTTGTAGGAGAAAAATCAAGAATATAAAAGTCTGTGACCTCAGTATCTCCACAACACAAAATTTTTCTTGAAATTTTTTTTATGCTCATCCAATTTGTAGCAGATAAGAGTTAGTTTACTTCTACTGCTGTTATTTATATGACTCTATGGAAAAGTATGGTTTTGCCACATATGGCTTGTCCTTGTGATTGTATATTTTACTCAGTTGAATCTTCCTAACCTTCATAATATAAATTATCTTTTGGTCTGTATAAAGAAGGTTGTTGCATGAGACTTTAGTCCACCTAATATTTAGGTTGCCCTCTTCCAGGTTAATGCCACTAACTAGAGTGATCTTAATATTGTTAAGTGATCACATATTATTAACCAAATTGAAAATGATAAATGTTTTCTATTGTGACTATATATTCATAAAATATAATATTACTAGGCAATAAAAAGAAAACTCTTTTTACGAGCAATTTTCATGCAGATAAAGAGAACTTTTTGTTGAATGAAAACAATATATAAGTTCCTCTAAAATGTGTTTTTATTTATTTAACACTTTCATACCAACGCATGAATGTTTAAGTAATACAGAATAGTAGCTACAGGAAAGGAATGGTTTAGTGTAGAGCAAATGGTGCCCTAGGGAAGCAGATATGTTAGTGACAAAACAGGTCTGTATTTGCTTTTAGTCATGGTCATGATGCACTCAAACAGGAAATCAAAATGGCAAAGAAGTATAATTGCATTCTATCAATGCCATTCTATGGCTTTAATAGGTACCAATATTGTAAAATATGTAATCATTGGGAGAAGAGAAACTGGTTAAAGATATAATGGATTTTTCTATTCTGATTAAGATTTACTGTAAATCTACTATTATTTTAAGACAAAAGGAGAATAATTTAATATTTTAGTAATATATACCAAAACATGTTAAGTTGTTGAAAATGAAAGACCCTAACAATGTATAAATTATATTAATCTATTGAATGAGCAGAAAAATGGAGAAAAGATAATTTCTTCAGTGATCCAACACATGTTAGACTAAATTTTTATTTTCAATAAATATAATATTTTAGAAATGAAATACTGCATTTTGATAGATATTTAAAAAACACAAAGAAAATGTTTAACTAAGTGATTAAAAACACCACTAATGTGAAAATTCTGTTAATTCATTTCATGAGCCTGAAAACAGAAAAAAAAGATTTTATTCAACAATCTAAACACATGTTAGCCAAAAATTTTACTTTCTTGAGCTATAAACTTTTAGAAAAATAGTTAGAGAAAAGAAATATTCCTTTTTGATGTGATGCCTAAAATTAATCCACTTAAAACATACTTAGCTTATGTTCTTATCCCCCACTCCCTACCCTTCATTTTCCACCACTTATCCCCAGTTTACTCATGGAGAGCTCATCTATTTTCCCTTCCCAGGGCGATCCATGCATCCCTCTTTGGGACCTCCTTATTTACTAGCTTCTCTGGAGCTGTGGGTTGTAGTCTGGTTATTCTTTGCTTTACACCTAGTATCCATTTATGAGTGAGTACATACCATATTTGTCCTTCTGAGTCTGGGTTACCTCACTTGGGATGATATTTCCTAGTTCCATCCATCTGCCTGAAAATTTCATGATGTCATTTTTTTTCTTTTTCTTTTTTCTTTTTTTTACTGCTGTGTAATACTCCATTATGTATATGTACCACATTTTTTAATCTGTTCTTCAGCTGAGGGACATCTAGGTTGTTTTCATGTTTGGGCTGTTATGAATAATGCTGCCATGAACATAGTAGAGCATGTGTACTTGTGGTATGACTGAGCATTCCTTGGGTATATGCTCAAGAGTGGAATAGCTGGGTCTTGAGGAAGATTGATTCCCAAATTTCTGAGAAACCACCATATTGATTTCCAAAGTGGCTGTACAAGTTCGCACTTCCACTAACAGTGGAGGAGTGTTCCTCTTATTCCACACTTCTCCAACATAAGCTGTTATTAGCATTTTTGATCTTAGCCATCTTGATAGGTGTAAGATTGTATCTCAGAGTCATTTTGATCTGCTTTTCCCTGATGACTAAGGATGTTGAGCAATTCCTTAAATGATTTTTGGCCATTTGAGATTCTTCTGTTGAGAATTCTCCATTGAGCTCTGTAGCCCATTTTTTAACTGGATTATTCAGTATTTTGATGTGTAGTTTCTTGAGTTCTTCATATATTTTGGAGATCAGCTCTGAACAGTAATGGAGTAGGAGAAAAATGAATCACTTGATAGAGGGAGACATCATGGGGATAGGGAAAAAACAAGTACTCAGGAAGTTCCCAGCAATCCACAAGGATGACCCCAGCTTAGACTACTAGCAATAGTGAAGAGGGTGCCTGAACTGGCTTACCCCAGTAATCAGATCAGTAAATACCCTAATTTTTATCATAGAGCCTTTCTCCACTAGCTGATGGAAGCAGATTCAGAGATCCACAGCTGTAGCATGAATCTTAAAAGTTCTTATCAAAAAAAACCCTCGGGGCCAGGTATTGGGGTGAATGCTGAAAGACCAGAGAAGCAGAACAAGCCACAGCCACCTCACCTTGCCAATTCCTCAGCTGATTCTGTTTCCTCAGACTGGGTGCCTCTCAGCTGAACTGTGCTGCTCAAAAGCCTGAAAGCTTAACCAGCTCTAGTTGCTGGTTTTTACACCTTATATACTTTTCTGCTTTCTGCCATCACTTCCGGGGATTAAAGGCATGTGTGCCACCATTTTCTGGCCTCTGTATATAGTGGCTGTTCTGTTCTCTGACCCCAGATAAGTTTATTATGGTGCACAATATTTTGGGGGACACAATACTACCACACACAACCCAACACCAGGTTGAACTCCAGGAGTCCAGTTGAAGAGAGAGAAGAGGAGTAAGGAGCATCATGAACATGATGGGGGAGTCAAACCAAAATAGGGGAACTCATGAAATTTAGACCAATATATTTGGAGGCTGCACATGTGGAGTGCCAATCCCCATACTTATTTACCCCAGGAACTCTTGAGGGATGAGGGATAAGAGACTGTTAGAAATAGAGAGGGAGAGAGAACAGAAAGAAAACACAGGATAGATTAGGGTGGGCCTGGATCCTTATCCATCACCCCAGAACTTTATTCCAAAGGTCTATTCATAAAAATACCAAGGGGTAGAGCAAAAGACCTCTCCCTTGCTTGTTATAGTCACCATGGTCCAATCAACCTCTTATGTAGTTCTGCTGGGAACAGCCACTAGGAAACCTAGTGGGCTCCAACAGGTCCCTCTTCTTTATTTTTTAAAAGAAAAAAACTCGTGATGCAACCACATCAAATTTAAGGACTAACAGGTTAACATAATTTTAACATAAATATTGCTATACATAGTTACAGTTTTCTCAATCTTACATTTTAAAGGAAACTCTTAATCCTACAACCTATTCTCAATCTACAAACCAACTCTCAACCTACAAACCTACTCTCAAAATCAATTTCTTAATAGAACTATACAAAACATAGCATTAATTCACTCAAGTAGCACGAAAATATTTTTTTAAATTAAATACACTGAGGAATATTAATACTCTCTTTTCTTTATATTTTAAATTAAATCTCAAGCCTAGTTAGAAAACCTAAATTTTTCTATAAGCAGTTCCATTTTTACCTAAACAGTTCATAAGTCATCACTGTTGATAGAGTCTATATGCCTAAGCAAATTCAAGCTGTCCCATTGTAACGAAATCACTACTGTTAAATCTCATTTCTTCAGTTTAAAATTTCAAAAAGAGTTTTGGTACCATTCCTAAAAGTTCCTTTTAGCGCTTGTAGTCAAGGGCCTGGCTTGTCAGCTGCCCTTAAGTCTGTGTATATCTGTCAGAATCATAATGACTCTGAAACAAACAGTTCCAAATACGAAAAGTTCCATAACCAAGACTTTACATTTCGAGAAAGTATCTTTGAAACTTTTGCTTTCAGCTACTGCTGCACTTTACAGTCTGTAGCCTTCCATAACCATTCCTGGACCAGGCTAGAGAGCTTCATCTCATAGCCACATGGGCTCAAGGCTCCTTCAGCTGTCATGAGCTGAAACTGTGGCCTTCTCATGGCTAACCCCAGCTTTGCGAGAAAAAAAAAACCATTACCTGCACTGCTAATGGTCCAGGTGTTTAGCAAATCTGGTCCCTGGAATCCTCTGGATGCTGTCCTGTTGCATGGCTCCCTCGCTGCTGGAAGCTCGGGATGTAGTCAGTCTCAGCAATTCCCACAGAGTCTCAGGCTGGCTGTTCAGCCTGGGAGTATGGTTCTCATCTCCACAGCTTCCTGCTTTCCAACACATCTGAGCTTCTTGTCTGGCACTGAAACCATTCTGCTCTCTGCCTCTGGAAGCAGTCTGGACTCTGCTGTCTCCACTGTACACCACTGCTCTGGTCACTGTTCATCTTCCCTTAGGCGATGCAAACCACTGGGCTTTCTCTGCCACTCACCTTTCCCTCAGTGTGGCATTTCTGCAGGGTTTTCTAAACTACTGCTTGCCATTTTGCCTTTCTCGTGGCTTAGCAAGTTCATTTTTCACCATAGATTTCTTTCTGTAGAAAGGTTGTAGACCCTTGTGCACCTGCCACATTCACAACAGTGATGCCTTGAGGGTTTCAGCTTCTAAGATCCTCTGGCTATTATTTTCTGAAGCTGGCAGTCTCTGGAGCTGTTTCTTGTTGTTATTGGTGGTTTCTGGAACTGCCAAGTCCACAGTTCAGCATGGATATTGCTCTCTGCATCTCAGTTTGGGAAAACCTACTCTAAATTACTTTTTTCATCATAACATTAAACCTAAAGCCTATATATTCTAAACTTAGATTTCTCTGACTCACTTTATAGTAAATCTATGACCGATTTAAACTTACATTCTATAAATTCTACACTACCTTACACTTCTAAGTTTTTTCTGCACTATATTGCTACACTCTACTCTCCTTATTTTTTATAGATAGAAAAGAGAGAGATCCTATATAGAGAGAAATCTAATGCTGCAGCCTCGCAGCATTTCACTGCATTCCCTATACACCCGAGAATAAAATATCATTACCTTCATTTTTCAATTCCTTACACTTGCAATGCCCCCTGCAATCCTTTCACCAAGTTCTAGAGATATGTATTTTTTCTTTTTTATCATTTTCTTTGTCTCTGTTGAGGCACCACCTATAGGAGGACCAGACCCCACACTTATTTACCCCAGGAACTCTTGAGGAATGAGGGATAAGAGATTTTGTGTGTGTGTGTGTGTGTGTGTGTGTGTGTGTGTGTGTGTGTGTGTGTGTGAGAGAGAGAGAGAGAGAGAGAGAGAGAGAGAGAGAGAGAGAGAGGAGAGAGAGAGAGAGAACACACAGAGAGAACACACACAGAGACAGAGAGAGAGAGAGAGAACACACAGAGAAAGAACACACAGAGAGACAGAGAGAGAGAGAGACAGAGAGAGAGAGAGAGAGAGAGAGAGAGAGAGAGAGAGAGAGAGAGAGAGAGAGAGAGAGAGAACAGAGAGAAAACACAGGATAGTCTCAGTTAGGCCTGGATCCTTATCCACCAGCCCAGAACTCTATTCCAAAGTTCTATTTATAGCAATGCCAAGGGGTGGAGCAAAAGACCTAGCCCTTGCTAGTTACAGCTACCTGGTACCCAGGCCCATGGTCCAGTCAACCTCTTATGCAGTCCTGCTGGGTTCAGCCACTCGGAAACCTAGTGGGCTCCAACATCCATGGGACTGGACTAGGCCCTCTGCATAAGTGAGACAGTTATGTAGCTTGATTTGTTTAAGGGACCCCCTAGCAGTAGGATCAGAATCCATCCCTGTTGCATGAGCAGGCATTTTGGAGCCCACTACTTATGGTAGGATATCTTTACCAGCCTTGAGGCAGGGGGAGGGTCTTGGGCCTTCCTTTACTGAATGTATCAGGCACTGCTCACTCCCCATGGGTTGCCTTACCTTGTTGTAGGAGGGAATGAGGTGGGCTGGGAGGAGAGGCTGGAGGTGTGGGACAAGGGAAGAGGGGGATCTGTGATTCATATGTAAATGAATAAAAAAAATTTCATGATTAAAAAAAAAACTTGGCTACCTAAGCCATTATTGGGAATAGAAATTGAAGCATTGGTGATTTCTATTTAGTGCAATACTGGAGTGAAATATTCTAATAAGAAGAAACAATGGCTTAGGTATTATTAAGACTTACATGCAAGAAATACATGCATATTTGCATATTTTTGAAAGAATATACATGCAGCATATTAAAATTACATAAATGCATTCTATTATTTATAAGATTAATATAAAATTATTTAATTCCAAATCCACAAAATAGAAAAAGTTTAAAATTATTCCAATTAAAACCATTTAATATTTTTTTTTCCTGAGACATGGTTTCTCTGGGGAGCTTGGCTGTCCTGGAACTCACTCTGCAGACCAGGCTGGCCTTGATCGCAGATATCCATCTGCTTCTACCTTCAGAGTGCTTGGATTACAGGTGCTTGACACCACCACCCAGCTAACATTTACTATCTTTAGGACTAAATTCAGTGGTTACACTTAAAGACTACTACTATGAAAACTATAAAACATTTTTCAGAAAATAAAATAATGAATGTAAATGGGAAGATACTATTTTTATACATTTAATACATAAAAAATAGTTGTACCTATGAGTACCACTCATAGGTTTGGTTTGAGAAAAAGTAAGGTAGAAATGATGTCATTAAAGTATAATCTTAAAATTAAAAGAAACAAATGGAAGACAAATGATGCCGATTTTTGAAAAGTAAGAATGTTTTGAAAATGCTACTAAAATAGTCCACATAAATGAATTCTGTAAGCAACATCATAGTTTACTTTCAGGAATACAATGTTAAACAAAAGAAGAAATACACAAGTATATTTTTTCCATATAAAATTTATAGTTAAAAATATGTATAAAACAACCTGCGTCTTCTTGTATCTTATTTTTTATGACGATGGTGGTATAAATGTTTCTCTGATTACTATAAAATTTCATAGAGCTGGAGAGTCATTACCTAAGTATTTTACAAAGAGGGTAATTTCATTATACATTATAAACTATAAGAACTCAAGGTTGTCATAATGGGATGAACTATCAACTAATAAACTTAGATTGTAATATTGAAAACTAATTTCCGTGGTTTTTCCAGTACACACCAATTGATTGTCCAATTCCAAATGCTCATTCCTGAATATATACATACAAATAACTTCATATGGACTGAGTGGTCATATTTAGGAATATGAGTATGGAAGCATATATGCATGCAATTAATTATTAGTAACAAAAGAGGCCATGAATTTGAAAGAGAGCAGGTATTGTTATATGGGAGGGTTTGGAGGAAGGGGAGGGATGGGGGAAGTGTTATAAGTATAATCTCAAAACCTGAAAGAGTTGGTGTTATTCAAATATACAGAAACTCGGGGATGAAATTACAGGACAAAACATCCCAGGGGCTTCTATAGTTCTAAAGGATGTTATTATGAACTCCAGAGTCATTTTTCTGTTCAGTTATTCTTATCATTAATCTGTTATATTCAAGAAATGGCATTTCTCCTCTTTTACAGTACTGTACAATGACCTGAAATATGAATATACTTTACATAATGTATACATTTTTGCATCTCATATGCACCATGCAAACAACTTTCTTTTTTTCTGTTTCTTGAAGCATAAATTGTTGGCAAGAAATTTGTGAAATAATTCTTGATGAATAACCATTATCTAAATGATTCATAGACTGCTATTAAAGGCTAAAAGTATGTACCGATTTTAAATTCTGGCTCTTGCCTACTTATGGTATACATCTATGAGGCTACTGTAAGAATTGCAGATCAGATGGAAAGGTATCCTGGTACCTGGAAGCCAAGGAATACCACAAAGTCACACCACAAAACAAGTCTCACACAAGATATTTATTGGGAGGGAAAAACCCAGAAGAATGGCTTCCTTTTCTTGAGCAATAGAACAGCAGCAAACTGAACAGGATAGAGGGCTTATATGGAGCTTCTTGGGAATGGGGTGGAACTTTGCAGGGTTGAGATTGGTGGGTTTTCATGTCCAGAGAGTGGGCTTTTTGCTTTGCAGGGTGGGGCCATAGTCCAGCAGTTAGGGCAGTTAGAGTATTCTGTGGGTGGAACCTGGCAGTTAGAGGTCCTTGGGGGAGGTTACTGGCCACTCCTGTGCAGGATGGGAGCAGAGTTCAGCAGTTAGGGAAGTTAGAGTATTCTGTGGGTGGATCCTGGCAGTTAGAGGTCCTAGTGGGAGGGATCTGGCCATTTGAGTGGCTTGAGGGGGTTACATTTCCCCTTTTTTGTTTATTATTAATAAACAATCAGGTCATAGACAAAGAGGTGATGTTATCATTAAACTACTTCCTGCTAAATCAGAGCATTAGGGTTCTTTGGGCAATCTTGATCTTCATCATTAGTATGTAACTGGAAATCTAGAGAAGAAATTTATAAGGCAGGGTGAAACTAGTAAGATCAAGAAAACAAGGAAAACGGGTTGAGAAGGGTAGCATTAGTTTCATATTGGACTGTCAATGATCCCCTGGACATAGGGATTAAGCTGTTTCTTATGATTTTGAGGATCTACTTTGATCATAGAAAAAGAAGGAATATGGAACAGGTGTTTTAGAAGTTGATTTGTTGCCACAGGGATAAGTATCTCCTTTTGGCAACCTGCTGGTGAGCAGTTTCCAGGCCCCACCATGCAAGTTTTCTGGTTGAATCATTAAGTATAGATTTAACAATAGCATGGAGGAGAATGAAATCTGAATTACTTTTCATCACCCTAAGTCACCATCTTATATCATCAGAACTTTCATATACATGCTTTAAATCACTTTCTTATACCTCCAGAACTTTCATTTACATGACACTTTAAAACACTTTCTTACAACTTCAGATCTTTCACTTACATAACACTTTCTTACACCTTTAAAACTTACTTAAGCTTTTACATTCTCAGACCTTTATAACACTTGTATGTTCCTGTATACATGAAGGTACAGCTCTAATACCTTATTAAGCAAGCATTGCCTTTTACATTCTATCATGAACCCTGTTTTTATAATTTCTGTTTTCAGGACAGGAATTATCATACAAGAATAGAAAATATACTTAGGGGATAAGCCTTGGTGAAGGAGAGATGGAAACGGGAGTTATTGGGGAATGAATCAGCCTTTGACAGCCTGTTAAAGAGCAATTTCTTGACCCCGTTAGGATGGGCTGTTAATTATAGGTGAAGGTCTCTTGGACAATAAACATCCAAGTGTATGAGCTACTCCAGATAGGTTTAGGTAGAAGAAATAGAGAAGGCAAGTTTAGATATAAGAGAATTTTGGATAATTTATTTGTGCAGTGGCAGACATTGTCATCATTGAAAATTGAGAATGACAATTTTGGCTGTTTGAACTGTACTAAGGCTAGATAGAGGCTTTAATAAAATTAGTGTCCATGGAGGAAGAGGGGGAAGGGTCACAAATTGAACTCTGATGGAGGGAGTTTCTATAAGCTCTAAGTGGGAGCTGAGAGACAGGAGGGACAAGGTCACAGAGGTCCAGAAGGGCTGAGTAGGCAGCTCCTAGGGGAAGAGGCCAGAAAACAGAGACAGTTCCAATAATTGCACATATGGTAAGGCCCTGGAGAGTGTATCGGGCTCCAGGAGCCAGTGAGAGGACATTTATCAAGGTGAGGAGAGATGGATAGTTAGAGCAGGTGGAGGAAGAAGCAGCTGAAGAATTTAGAACCAAATATGATGGGTAGTGTAAGCCAGCAGAAACAAATGGTCTGTACACATCTTGATAGTCAAATCATCAACTTGAGTCATTTTGAAATGTTAAGACATGGGCACTATGGGCTAAAGAGAAATTACTGCTGAGTTTATAAGTAGGAGATCCTGAACCAAGCAGTAAGTTCCATTGCTTTTTATAACTTCAAATATAGGACCAAAGAAGTGAGCCCAGTATCCATAAGGAAGGGGATGAATCACCCTGCTACTGCGATAACTCCCTGGGGCTCCATGTTGTAGATAGCAGTGGTCATACCCAGGGAGCCCGGCCCCTCTAGTCGTTCATGGCTGGACCAAAGAGGTCAGATGAAGAGTAATCTCGGCATGATATCCTCATTCTGCAAAGGCATAGGAACAATCTATACCCCAATGCCCTTCTTAATGGCACCTTGGACATGGTATAAGTGACAGGCCCAGGCCCAGTGACTCCCCTGACCACATTTGAGACAAGTACACAGAGGTTCTCAGGCCTTAGGAGACCAGGGCGCCTGAACTTTTGCTTTGGCAAGCTGAGAAGACTTAGCCATCATCAGACAGTTTTGATTTGGGACTTTTTCATTGCTTCCATGGTACATGTTGAGAGTCACAGTTATGACTTCTGCCTGTGGAGCCAGGGGTTCTCTCCCTAGACATTTGAGTTTGGCTGTAATATCAGGGAAATTCTGTGAGAAGCATGTCATAAGGAGTTGTTTTCCATCTGGAGTCTCAGGGTCCAGATTGGGATATTGCAAGTGGGCCTTTGTAAGGTGGTCTAGGAATTGACATATGTTTTTGTGCTTTTCCTGGATGACTCCTTGGAGTTTTTCATAATTTACCACTCTAAGGGTGGCCTTGGGGATACTAGCCAGAAGGCAAGTTATAAATTGGTTTCTAGCTAGGATGCCCCCTGGGGTACTGTAATTCCATTCAGGGTCTTTCTCAAGGACTGCCATAACCTATTCCCAGATTTGCCTACACTCCTTTGGAAGAAGGTTGTTGGCAAGAATCATATAAAAATCATGGAAGATGAAGTTGTAATATTGGGTAATATCTAGGATATACAATTGATTTTCATAGAGCAAGGCCTTATATGTGATAGTGGAGTACTCTGTTTTAATGTCACATACCCATCCCTGACTGGGTGGGCAGTCTGTTGCTGATGTGGGAGAAAGAAAATCTACAGAGAAAGAGAAGGGACTACTGGTATCAGCATAAGTGGAAGGTTCACTAGTGTGGTAGAAAATAGTGGAAGAATTATTTGGCTTAGGCTTCACAGCTAAGAGTTGTTTCCTCCTTGGTTGGTTTATCCTAAAATAGCATCATACCACACGGTTTCTTTAAGATTACCTAAGAATTGATTTTTAACTATTCACCCCAGTGTAACACATTTTTTCAGACTTGTAACTTTACTCAATATGCTTACAGATCTTTGAGGCAAGATTTATACCTTAGCAAAAGCTTTAGAGAACAAAACCAAAAGTGTATGAGGTGAGTGGCAATAGTCCCCATTGGGAACAGTCAGTCCCTTTATCTTGTTTTGCTTTCCTTTCTGTCACATAGCAGGTAGCTTGACTGATATGGTACAGAGATTTTGGAGGAAACCTTTTAAACAAGCACGCTTGGATCTACAGGAGGGGGAGCCATACCCTAACTCCAGAGTGTGGGGGTATTGTGTTCCCTGAAATATTGTGCACTCTAATAAATTTATGGGGGGGGGGGTCAGAGACAGAACAGCCACTAGATACAAAGGCTAGAAAATGGTGGCACTCACACCTTTAATCCTAGCATTCCAGAGATAGAAATCCCTCTGGATCTCTGTGAGTTTCACATTGGAAACAGCCAGGCATGGTGACACACGCCTTTAATCCCAGAAAGCGAGCTTTTAATCCCAGGAAGTGATGGTAGAAAGGAAAGATATATAAGACATGAAGACCAGAAACAAGGAGCACTTGGTTGGTTAAGCATTTAGCTGGTTAAGCTTCAGGCTTTCAAGTAGCAGTTCATCTGAGACCCATTCTGAATAAGGACTCAGAGGCCTCCAGTCTGAGAAAACAAGACCAGCTGAGGATCTGGTGAGGTGAGGTAGCTGTGGCTTGTCTGGCTCTTTGATTTTCCAGTGTTCACCCCAATAACTGGCCTCAGGTTTGATTTTATTAATAAGAACTTTTAAGATTCCTGTTACATCTGGCACCCAATGTGGGGCTCGAACCCAGGACGCTGGGATTAAGAGTCCCATGCTCTACTGACTGCTTTTAATTGAAGTGGGACAGCATAAAATAGTCCAATGCCACCCATACCTAAAAGACACTGGAATCCCAGTAAAACTGAATCCAGTAAGCTAACAAAGAAGCCTTAAGATAGGAATTTTTGAACCTTGGACAGAGGCAGAGGACACTGCAGGAAGGAGCTGAGAGATGCAACAGCCAGGGAGAAGTGTGTGCCAGGTATGTGCATGCTGCAGGTGGCCTACCCCTTTGCTTTCTTCCCCTGCTGTCAGGTCTCACAGTCTTAGCTTCCACTTTGCCACAAACTTATAGATCCATTTATGGTAACTTAAAAGACAGGACATTCACACGCTATGTGGGGGTGGAGAGACCATACAAAAACAAACAGAGCTTGGAGCATAGAAACAGGGAATAGGGAAATGTCTTTCCTTTCCACAATCATTCACAGTATTTGCAAAAGTTCCAAATAATAACAGAATCTAGGGTGCCATTAAGTGGCCCTTTGGATTGATTATTTAATGGGTATTACAGCCAAATTTGATTGCAAAAGTGAGTAAATTTAGTGTCCTTTAGGTCAGTGTCAGGCGGAGAGGCCGAAGTTTTTCCAAGGGGTATCCCAAGGGGGAATGGGAGGGTGTGGAGTGCTGAGTTCCCATGTATGAGAGAGGTGAGGGAAAAGCTCACTGCAGCCTGTAGAAACCAGCATCCCCTGGACTCAGGGAGGACCAAATGAACAAGGACAAAGCCTTTCAGAGGGTCATCACCCAACTCAACAGGGGCCAAGTGTAGCAAGCTTAACCTAGCTAAGCCAGTGGAGAGACTTGGGTGCCTGGTACCAGGACTTCCATAGAAGTCAGAAAATGAGAGGTCGCATCCAGAGGAAAGGACAGGGCCTTTTGTGGCTCCTTTTTGTGGGGAAGACAGAGGGGAGAGCACAGGAAGGGATGTTATAACCCAATTTGGCTACATTTGTAGCTCCAAATGTGGGGGAGAGTGGTCAGGTTAAGAGGGTCAGACATAGCCTTAAAGATCATGGCTGGTGGCACCTGTACTTCCAAGAATACTAGAGGGGTGCCAGACACTCAATGGTCACTAACTCAGACTCAGGGAAACATTCACACCGACCAAAGGGAAAACTTACCTAATTGGTTCTGGTGGATGGGGTGCTGAGTGATTGGTAAGCCAGAAGGTAAGTCTGTTGTGGGTGGACTGGAGATGAGAGATAGGGTCCCACTGCAGCTTAGACGATGAGGGGGAATGCAGGCACTAGGAGAGCCTATGTAAGTCATGACACCAAATGCAAGCATTGCAGCTAGGATGGAAAGGTATCCTGACAGCTGAAAGCCAAGGAATACCACAAGGTCATACCACACAACAGATCTCACACAAGATATTTATTGGGAGGGAAAAATACCCAGGAGGGTGGCTGCCTCTGCTTGATCAAGAAACAACACCAAACTGAACAGGATAGAGGGCTTATATAGAACTTTTTGGGAATGGGGTAGAACTTTTCAGAGTAGAGCTTTCCAGGGTAGAGATTGGTGAAATTTCATGTCTAGATATTGGGCTTTTTGCTCTGCCAGGTGGGGCCAAGGTCCACCAGTTAGGACAATTAGAGTATTCTATGTGTGGAAACTGGCAGTTAGAGGTCCTCAGGGGAGGCGCCTGGAAACTTGAGTGGCCCTGGGGCTTCCAGCTATCTCATTATCCATGTAGTAAGTGATGGAAACAATTACTTTTGAATAATAACATAATTGGTCATGAGAATTTTTAATGTATTCATTCACACATTCACAAATGAACAGCTTCTATTCTTTCTTCATTTTTCAAAATTTGACAAATACTCACACAAACCTCCTCAGTTGCATATACTGTTAGAAGTGGTAATACACGAACTGTGAAAAAAAAACACAATTCCCAGAAATTAATAAATAATAAAGAACATAGACCTTGAACAATTTTTAAAGTTCTGAAGGCTTTGCGAGCACAGTACAGAGCAATCCATTTCTGACATATTATACAAGGCATAAGACGGAAAGTAAGTGGATATTTTAGCTATGTTAAAAGGGTGGAATTGGAAGGGGAAATATTACAGACATAAGTGCTTTAGTGTGAAAATGATCAGATATGAAATACATATCGCTTGTTCAAGATCCTGAAAAACAAGGTAGTGTAATAACAATACAACTTTTAGCTCTGTTTGGTGAGTTGTCCCAGCAAATAAAGACACTTGCCAATCAAGACTGGTGACCTGAGTTCAATCCCAGTGACACACATGAAGGGGGAAGGAAAGAAACAAATCCACAAATTTGTCATCTGCTCTCAACATTCATGCCAAGGCATATACATCCCCTTACCTCTTATACACAATAAATAAATAAATAAATAAATAAATAAATAAATAAATAAATAAATAAATTTAACAAAAAACAAAAGATATTGAGTTCAAGCTCATGTTTGAAAATAGCAAAGTAGTGTGCAAGGATAGTTAATTACATATGTTATGTAAAATGTTACATGAGAAGTGCTAAAGGACAGATGAGAGTTCTGTGTATTTTCAACTTACAAAAAATAACTAGAGGGAAAGATAAAGGTATTATCTAGAAAGGGAAGTGTTGTGGAATTTTAAGATGTGTTACGCTCATTTATGTTATGGAATATTTGCTTAATGATGCAAAGTTGTGTTCTTTTATGTTACATTTGTTTAAGTCTGTAGAGCTGTGTTGTTTTGCCTGACTAAAACATCTGATTAGTCTAATAAATAACTGAATTGCCAATAGGTAGTCTGGAGAGAGAAATATCAGGGCTAGCAAGCAGAGATAATAAATGAGAGAAAGGAGGAGGAGCAAAACAAATTAGAAGAGAGGACTCCATGGGTCATCCACACAGCTACAAAGCAAGCCACAGAGTAAGAAGTGAAGAAATTATATAGAGAAATAGAGAAAGGTAAAAGTCTATACAGAAAAAAAGCTCTAGACAGGTTTCAGTGTGTTTTATAATATGCTTAGGCAAAAGAAATAATTAAAAGTATGGACAGTCACAGAAAGAAATAGTTTTAAATAATAAAATCTATAAAGAAAGAGTAAAAGTATTATAAAAGAAAAAGCCACATAATGATGGGAAATACACAGGGAGTCTCAATACTATATAGTATTGTAATAATTTTGAATTTTTGGAATGCTGATGAGCAAACAACAGCTGCTCACAGACAATGGAACTATGAACTCGACTGCAAAATTTAGCAGCCAATATACACTAGGAATGCCTGAACTTTAAAATGGAAGTAAAAAATATATTTGTAAAATGCAACTCCAAAAACTACATTGCATTGGAATAGAGGTTTTGATTTTATTTCACAGGAAATGAGAATCTGTGGACTCCATCAGGATTGATATAGATCAGGATTGATATAGATCAGGATTGATCAGGGAAGGCCTCTTACATCTTGACAGGTAATATATATCAAAAAAGATTATTGCTAGTCTTCCCAAGACTTGGCATTTATCTCAATTTTCTCAGGGACCCTAAAAGATGACTTAACCAAACAGACAATAGGAAGCAGTCTAGAGAACATAATGCCCCCATTCCCAAGAGATGGAATGTGTGGTTTTTTAGTTATTTTGTGGGTATGTTTGTTACCATGTAGGGGAATATATGAATATAGCATAAAAGACAATTATTAATCTAAACTATTTTGCATTGGTATGGATTTTGGCATATTGATACAAATTTAAAGTAACTTTTGTTATAATGTATATATGTTTCTATTCTTGTTTGGGGTATTGTCCTTATGAAGCTCATTTAAAATGCAATGTATAATTAAGAAAATAGATTAGTAGTTAATCTATAATAATAAAACATGTAGTCACATTAAGTATGTTTTCAAGGTTAAGCAGGTATATATTAGACAGATGATTTGGAAGCACTTCAAAGACCTACAGAATATAGCATTTAAAATGTTTTGTTAACATAGGGCTCTTTATGACAATGAGACACATCTGCTCCTGGCAGCAATAATTTACTTCATAAAAAGAATGATGGGCGTCAATAAATTCCGTACTGAGTTTGCTTTCAATTTTGCAATGCTAGGCATTAGGCCAACAAAGTCCTTTGCCTATACTGCTGACAGTATACTGTATAAACTGAACATGTAGGACCCACAGGAAAGTGACTGCTGAACTTAGCCTAAATAAGGCAAGATAGTCCTTCAAAATTCTTGCTTCACAAAACATTCTGCCAGATATTCTGGAGGACTCAGAGGAAAGTGACTATTGAACTTTGCCAGAATAAGGCAGGACAGTCCTCCAAGTTTCTTGCTTCATTGAAAAATCTGCCAAATATTCTAGACCTTTAGGCTGAAAATGGATGCTACAATGATGCAAAAGAATTTTTCATGACTTTCCAAGCAGGCAGATGTCTATGTTGTTACATAATATTATATCCTTCTGGGATCTTTGATGGAGTTAAAGAATAAAATGTTATAGTTTCTCTTAGTAATGATAGAAAGTAAATTAGGTATAAAACTTTGAAATCACTAACATAAGACAGATAATGGAGTGTTTTCTCTGAATTTGCTGAATACAAATGGACTAAATATTGTAAATGTAATTCTTCCTTGATAACTGTTTTTGTTGTATGCAGTTTTCCTTTGTTATATACAATAGAAACATTGTCTTTTTATATCAGCATAATTGCCTTCTTCAATAAGTTGATCCTGGGAAATGTCCATACTTCTAGCCCTATATTGTTGTTTTATACTTTTAGCCTCCTCTTTCTCCAGGTTCTCCTCTGTAACTCTGGTCCAGCCTCTAGGACTGCTGTAACCAAATCTTTCCAGTCCTGAGGGATGATTCTATTATAATTTGAACACGAATTTAACAACTGCTTTGCAAATGGAGAATGAATACCGTAGCTTCTTTAAATATCTCCAAATCTAACATTTCCACTGGAGTCCAATTAGCTCATATACACCCTTGAGCATTTGGCAGTTCCTATAAGGTTACCAGGTAGATTAATGTTTTCTGTCTTGTAGGCTGTTTCTCTGTGACTATATAATTCAATGTTGAGATAGGTTTACATTTAAATTCTTCTATGTGGGTCTGAATTTCTCTAGAATTCATTTTAACAAGTTTTTCTAAAACTTTTATGTTGGCACACAAATTAACAAACCTTTTTAATGCTCAAGTAAAAATTATCAAACAAATAGTTTTCATAGTTGATGTTATGTAAATACCTTCAACATTAATTACCCTCTCATTTAATTGTTCCATTTTCAGACTGCCTAATGTGTTATCAAAAAGAGGCCAAATTCCCTCCATTATAAAAATGTTTCCCATTTTTTAACGGGAAAAAATTCTCCTTTGACTAATTTCTCCCTTTTAGATATCTTAATTGACTCACCAAGTATGCTGACTATGTAGAACAGTAGAAGTCCAAGGGAATTTCAAACCAGCTACCTAGTGTGGTAACAGTCCGAGATGGGAATGCAGAGAGAGCCCACCATCCACCAGGAGAGGAAAAAGCCTAAGAGACTCTGACCCATGTGGTGTGAAGACTCTGGCCACATGTACCTCAGGCCTGAGCCAGGGCCCTGTTAGGCCACCAGTGGCTTTTTTGTGAAATCTTGCCACAATCATTAGGGCACCAGATGTAAGACGAATTGCTAAATGGTCATATTAATAAAAACCTGGAGCCAGATACTGAGATGAAAAACTGAGAGATCAGAGAAATAGGACAAGCCACATATAACCTTACCTCACTGACACCTCAGTCTCCAAAAAGACCTACTTCCTATATACCCATGCCCATATGCTTTTTAGTTCTACCACCTCATTTCATCTCTCCACCAAGCTACATCACTTCCTGTTTGTCTGTACAGACGCCAGACCTTTATGGTTAACTAGTGTTGGAATATAAGGCATGTGCCACCATGCCTGGCTCTGTTCCCAGTGTGGCCTTGAACTCACAGAGATCCAGATGGATCTCTGCCTCCCAAGTGATAGGATTAAAGGCGTGTGTTACCATTGCCTGACCTCAGTGTTTACTATACTGGCTGACATTTTCCTCTGATCCTCAGATAAACTTTATTGGGGTATAAAAAGAAAGTATCACCACATCCTTCTTCCGTGTTTTCTGTTGCACCCAAATCTCAGAAATAATGAAGACAAGATGCCATGAACCATAATCTCTGAAAACAGGAGCAAAAATAATTCATTTTCCTCCTCTTTTTCTTCTCTTAGGTATTTGTAACCATTATGAAAAGTCTCACTAACACATATATTTAACTTCTTGCAAGAGATAACAGATATTTTGTGATTCAATTGCCTTCTCATTTAGATAATAGGCTGATGTGCTAGCATATATATATACATATGTAAAAATTTTAACAAAATACCACTGAGATGGTTCAGTAGGTAAAATGCTTGCTTTATAAGCATGGGGACCAGAGTTCAGATATCCAGAATCTATGGAAAAGCTGGTTGGAGTGGTGTTCCAACATGCATGGGGCAAATAAAAGGGAGCCCTGGAGAAAACAGGCCAGCTGGACTAGTGCAAACATCAAGTTCCTAGTTTAGTTCCTCCTCAATGTATAAGGTAGAGAGAAATCAAGGAAGTTATAGATGTCAAACCCAAGCCTTCATGCACAGACACACACTTATACACAGGCACACATCTGATCACATAAATTCTCTCTCTCTCTCTCTCTCTCTCTCTCTCTCTCTCTCTCTCTCTCACACACACACACACACACACACACACACACACACACACACCACCTATACATACAAAATATAAAAATCACATTTTATTAAATATGTAGAGCAAAGCATGAGCCAACAATCAGGCATCAGCCCCAGCAGATGATTAGCTCTGTTGAATACAACCAAATTTCCCCAGAGAGCCCCATTCTGAGATCAGTCTATGATCAAACTCCAATAAAAATGACATTGTAAATGGGTGGCTTTCTTGTCCTAATGAAACAATTCATCAATGCTTATAGAATCAGCTGAATCATTTGCTAAGACTACATTACAAGTGTTCATCCAAACAGCAAGACCTTAAAATAGTTCCTTTGCTAGTCTGTCAGAGTCTGCTTCACCATTTGTATAATGGTTATAACTTAAATATTTTTGTGTCACAAAGTTCCCCAATGTCTCACTTTTGATATGTTGTAGAAACATTTAAGAGTCCATAACTAATAAGATAAAAACAGACCTCCAGAGGCAAAATCAGTAAATGGATATTGCTACTGATGTCTTTGCAATGTGCAACTCACAGAAATGATGGGAAGAACTTTGGAAGTAGCTTAAAGGAAGACTTCTGAACAAAGGACTATAAATATCCTTGAATTCTATAAGAAATGCTTAAATGAAATTTGTGATAGGAATTTAGAAGATCAGAATATTGATATGTTTGGACAGTTAAGACTGTACTGATTTTTCAAGTATTTATGAAGATTTAATAGGGATTTGGATTAGAATGACTATTCAAATAGTGACCCGCAGTATCATGACCTAAGTCTTTATGTGAGACAAAAACTAAAGGTGATAGATTAATTTATCTGATAGAAGAATTTTCATAGCTACAAGGCACACTTGTATTAAATGAGTGTATATTTAGTATCATCTGCAATTAAATTGGCTGTCAAAAATAGAGCAGAAGGATATAAAATTAGTTTGTCAATAAAAGGAACACTATTGCTGGGTGGTGGTGACCCACATCTTTAATCCCAGCACTTGGGAGGCAGAGTCAGGTGGATCTTTGTGATTGAAGGCCAGCCTGGTCTACAGAGAGAGATCCAAGACAGGCACTAAAACTCCATGGAGAATCCATCTTTTGAAAACCAAAAAAAAAAAAAAAAAAAAAAAAAGAACACTATTACAGATGCCATCAAGGAGCATGTCAAGATGGGGATCCTAATGAAAAGCTGAGTGTTTTATACCAAACAGCAACTATGTCCCAAACATAATTCAATAGTCAACACGACTCACCTAAAATAATTTCAAAATGGTAAAGACATAATTCGTTTTGAAGACTTTTCAGGGCACAGACTTTTGAGGAAAGATGTGGAAAATCATTCCCAACTCAAGAACACTTGGAGCACTATTCTTCTTGAATTCATTTCAACCTAAGGAGGCTATTTCAGCCAGTGGAAGAACTTATTAAATGCCTACATCAATTCAGTTTTGTACATTTTCAAATTATTGGTCATACAGTTTGTATTGAAATTTCAAAGGAAAATCTGAGAAGCCAGGAAGTGTATGATAGGATTACTTTCTTTGTGCTGGTTAGAGTTTTTTGTTTGTTTGTTTTTGTTTTTTCTTTCTCCAACTTGACACAAGCTAGAGTCATTTAGGAATATGTTAACTCAATTGAGAGAATGTCTACATCAGGAGTCTTATTCTTGATCTTAATTGTAGAAGAATCCAGAACACTGGGGTCAGTGTTACCTCTGGGCAGAGGATACTGAATAACACAGAATGAACAAGTCTTAATGAGTAACTCAATAAAGATGCATTCTTCAATGGTCTCTGTGTAAGGTTCTGTCTCTGAGTTCTTTACTTGGTTCTGCCTTTGCTTTCTTGGGATGAACTGTGACTGTGACATGTAAGTCAAAGGAACACTTCCCTCCATATGCTGGTTTTTTTTTTTTAAATATTTATTACAACAGTAGAAAACCATCATGACATTTGTGGCAGATAATAAAAAGTAAAGCTGTGAAAAAACATCCAAAGATACAATTGAGACCTATAAAAATTAGAGATGCTAAGATTGTAGAATATCTTCAAAGAAGAATCTTAGGCAGTAACTAAGGGCATCATGCCATTTAAAAGTGGTTATGTAGATTAAAGCCAGCAAACCTACAATGTGGGAACTTCATGAGTCCTTGAAAGCCTGCATTCTGCTTTATTGTCCCCAAGATGCTAGACGTGGACAGTGGGGACATAACGTTCTGAATGATATGTTTAATCTTGATTTGGGTTGATTCTTTGTCTCTGCATTTCTAATTCTCCATTATGTAATATGAATGTTTGTGGAGTATCTCTGTGTCTTGAAACCACATAACATGCTTTAAGTTTTTAAAAGTCTTGGGGCTCAGAATAAATCATGGACTATGACTTTTCAGCAATAATGCAATGAATATAATTTAGAGATCCTCAAAAAAATGAACTGTATTCATTTTGAAACATGATAAGGAAAAGTAGTTTCAGGAGGGGTTGAGTACATGATTTTATAGCTTTAGATGTTAATTGACTTTCTAAGATTCATATATTAATAGCAAAACCCTCAGCTTGGCATTGAGAGAGGGATTGGAGATTTTAAGATGGGGCGAGTGAGAAGTTTTATATTATTTAGGGGATACTCTTATAAGGATGGTAAGCACAAGTCTCTTTCTCTTCCTTTTCCAAATGTCATGAGGTAAGCAACTTGCTTCATGTCATAGTTTCTGTCATGAAATATGTTTTTCATTTTCCCAATGTCTCAAAAGCAAAATAACTAACGAGTAACTGGTGGACTCTCAAGAATGAGCTCATTTTTTCCAGCAGTTTATTTTAGGTATGATGTGTAGTAAGAAAGCTAAGATAGAAATAACATATAATATACATACATACATACATAAATGAATGAATAGATGTGTATGTGTATATGAGCATATATGTCTTGCTAAAGTAAACTCAATTTTAAAAAATCAAAAGTTCAAAGAATATGATTGATAAAAATAACTTAAAAAACAATAAGAAAATGAGTGTAATAAAGGCATTTGACATATTAAAATGTAATATCATTCAAAACTTATTTTAACAAACTATATTGAGATATGATATAGAGAATAAAAGAGGGCAGATTTTAAAGAAAATACTAAAATATTTGTAGGAAACACAGTACATTAGAAGTCAATATCCATTCTGCCTTCTCTCCAGGGTGCCTTACTGCGCAGCAGATCTTGGAATGTAAAATCATGCATTTGTGAGACTTTCTTGAACAAAGCCTCTGGATGGAATTTAGATTCATCCAAGCAGGCACACTGATGTAAAATCTGGGTGTAGACAAAAGGCAAAATATGTTTTTCTCTTTTTATTCTGCTACTTATGCTGCTAAGCAGAGTCACATAGACTTATGAGAAGTCACCATGTCTAACATTTTGCTTTATTGCAAATCAGGAGATATAGTGAGGCTTTGAGATCAAACTTTAAGATAAAAGCAAAAAATTTTAATCCTCATAATCAATATTAGTATACTATTTTAAAAGATAAAGTTAAGGTAAACACTTTACAATCAACAAAATATGAAAGCTATGAACAAATTAGAATGAGCAATAAACCTACTTACTCTTAACCTTCAGCTCTAATGTGGCTCCCAACAAAGTAATACTAGTATTTACTCACAAATGTAATTTTCTCATTGTGAATATTTTGTATTAATACTGAATATTTTTGTGTTATCTATGCACTTTGTCTATTTATTGTATTTTGTGCTCTGCACACAGACTGTTTATCCATATTTTGTCTTCTTTCTACCCTTATTTTGGACTGATTCACTGTTTTTATCTTTTATTTTCTTCACCTAATGTGTTTAGGCCATTATCTAACATTTAAATTGCAGATTATAACAAATAATAAGCATCTCTTCCATACTTTGAGGTTATCCAAAGAGTTTGGAATAGTTAACTATTTCATTTTCTCTTCTATTTGAGGTATTTATCTGAAGTCTCACAATGTGTTACTTTGAATACAATCATTAAATTTTGATTATATCCATGCATATTCATTTTCTTGGGTGTTCACTGCCTCTGAAATTTCAGACACATAATTTGGTATTATTTTCTTTATGGATAAATGTTATATATATATATATATTTTTTTTTTTTTGGTTTTTCGAGACAGGGTTTCTCTGTGTAGCTTTGCGCCTTTTCCTGGAACTCACTTGGTAGCCCAGGCTGGCCTCGAACTCACAGAGATCCGCCTGGCTCTGCCTCCCGAGTGCTGGGATTAAAGGCGTGCGCCACCACCGCCCGGCAAATGTTATATTTTTTAATTTACTTTAATTTTAAATTACTGACAATGAGCTTTCACTGGCTTGAAAACTACATTTTTTCAAAAGATGGAGAATGTTTCCCTGTTTTCATAGGCATCTATTAATATAGTTAAAAAAGAAAATAGTATAAATTATGTTCCTTTGAGATAATTCATGCAACTGTTGTATTTTTGTCTTTGTCGGTCTGGGTTTTTATAACGCTGGATAACTGAGTTCACTGGCCTGCTAAAATCTATGAGAGAGCTTCTTTCAGCAGATCTAGAAAGGCTGCAGCTGTACACAGTTAAATGTAGTCTTTTCTCAATTTTCTCTTTTATTTAAAACTATGATTAACTCTAAATTGGATATTGAATATTATGCATGTGTTCCTGCTTTCTTATTTTCCTCTCTGAATTTCAGTTGTTGTTTGTATTTCTAAGTTTTAGTTTTTAATTCATTGTTCCCTAGAGCAGCTAAAACAATCAGGTATGCTTTCTGTGACTGTATGTGTAGAAAAAAAGAGACAGACATTATAGGAACTAACAACTTCCAAGGTCTGCAGATGGCTTATAAGTGATTCATAAATTTAATAGAGTACTTACTACTTATTTATGAAATTCTGAGAGTCAGGAATGTCGATGAAGTTCATTTACGGGTGTTGTGTTTATCCATTCAGATTGGTATAAAATCTCAAAATTGTTTTGATTTGCATTTTTCTAATTCTTAGGATTGATGAACATTTTTGGTATATTTTGAGAAACATTTCAGATCTTATGACCATATTTTGAATGCGTTGTTTGTTTTTTAATTATTGAGATTTTTCTGTGTTGTGTATATTAATACTGTCAGATGTGTTGCCAGCAAAGGTTCTCTCCAATTCAACGAGCTTCCTCTTCATTCAGTTAATTTGTTCCTTCAGCTGCAGAGACAGAAGTCTTTTACTTTTCTGAAATACCACTTATCAATTATTAACCTTAAATCTAAAATTACTATACCTTTCTATATACTAATTTTAGAATTGGCTCATTCCCATTTTTCTAAAATCTTGAAGCATAAAATTCTGTGATTGAGATGGCTATGGCATTTTAATTAAGCACTTACAACTATAGGATGACTGGACTGCTACTCACATCACCAGGGAGGCTACCTGGAAAACAGGACCCCAAGAAAGACACGGAGAAATGGATGAGATCTACATGAACAGCCTGGACATGAGTGGGAGTAATGAAGGGCAGGGGTCGAGGGAAAGAGAGCCTATGGGAGCGTGAGATCCCAGCTGGATCAAAAACAGAGAGGGAGAACAAGGAATAGGAGACCATGCTAAAGGAAGACCACATGAGAAAAGGAAGAAACAAAGTACTAGAGAGACCCACAGAAATCCACAAAGATACCCCCACAAAAGACTGCTGGCAATGGTCGAGAGACAGCCAGAACTGAACTACTCTGGTGATGGGATGGCCAAACACCCTAATAGTCGTGCCAGAAAGTCCATCCAAGGACTGAGGAATCTGGATGCAGACATCCACGGCTAGGCCCCTGGTGGAGCTCTGGGAGTCTAATTAGCGAGAAAGAGGAGGGTTTATATGAGCGAGAATTGTTGAAACCAAGGTTAGACAAAGCACAGGGACCAATAGCCAAAGGAATGGAAACACATGAACTATGAACCAAAGGCTGAGGGTCCCCCAACTGGATCAGGCCCTCTGAATAGGTGAGACAGTCGATTGACTTGATCTGTTTGGGAGGCATCTAGGCAGTGGTACCAGGTCCTGTGCTCATTGCATGAGTTAGCTGTTTGAAATCTGGGACTTATGCAGGGACGCTTGGCTCAATCTGGGAGGAGGGGACTGGACCTGCCTGGACTGAGTCTACCAGGTCGATCTCAGTCCTTGGGGGAGGCTTTGCCCTGGAGGTGGTGGGAATGGGAGGTTGTCTGGGGGAAGGGGAGGGGGGGGAGGGGGAGAACAAGGGAATCTGTGACTGATATGTAGAACTGAATGGTATCATAAAATAAAATAAAAGGGAAAAATAACAAAATAAAAAAATAAAATTATTTATGTACTTTCTGTGGTTTCTTTATTATTGATTTCTACTTTTATTCCAATATGCTCACATAAGATACACCAGACTACTTTCTTTGTTTTGTATTTGTTAAGACTTCATTTTTGGCCTAGAGTGTAATTGATTTTACGTAAGTTTGAACGAACTTCAGGGGAAAATGGGTAGATATCCTTTTAAAGACATTTCATCTATTGTATAGTTTAAATTTTCCTTACTGATTTTCAATTTGGTCTAAACCATAGAGGATTATGGGATAGTGTAGTCAACCACTATTATTGTATCAGGATGTCTTTGAAATTTTATATACATTAGTGTTTGGTTAACAAAATTAATAGTACCAAAATTTGGTACCTATGTATTAGAAATCTCTACATTTTCTTGGTGAATTTTTTCCCTATTAATGTATAGTGACTTTCTTTTCCTCTTCTGATTAATTTTGGTTTGATAGCTACTTTCTCAGATACCGGATATTCCAGGTTGTTTTCAAAATCCATTTTTTTAATTTTATTTCTGTTTTTGACTATTTAAATATTTCTTTTTTTTTTATTTTTGAATAACCTTATTCAAATCTACTAGGTTATTTTCACGGATTGAAATTATTTGTAAATAATCTATTCTTCCCACTTATTTCCTAAATAGTACTAATAAAGCAGCTAACATTTTGTATCAGATAAATAAAAAATATGAAATTTTACTAGTTTGTTTACACTGAATAGTTTTATGTTTACTAAACTTAGTTAACATTTTTTTTTTTTGAGACCAGTGTTCTCTGTGTACCAGTCCTGTTTGTCCTGGAACTATCTTTGTAGACCAAGGTGGCCTAAAATTCACTGAGATCTGTCTGCCTCTGCCTCCCAAGTGCTGGGATTAAAGGCATATAATTAAGGCCATCGCCCAGCCTTAGTTTAGTTTAACTGGATTTATGCTGAGGTCTTTCATCCACTTGGACTTGAGTGTTGTACAAGGTGACAGTTAAGGATCTATTTGCATTCTTTTACATGCTAGCATTCATTTGTGCCATCACCATTTTTTGAAGATGCTTTCTCTTTTCCATTGTATAATTTTGGATTCTTTGTCAAAAATCAGATGTTCATAGGTGTTCGGATTTATGTCTGGGTCTTCAGTTCAATTCCTTTGGTCTACCTGTCTAGTATGTTGCTAATACCATGCTATCTTTATTGTTGAAGTTCTGTAGTAATTACAGTCTAAGATCACGGATGGTGATATCTCCAGCAGTTCTTTTATTATATGGGATTATTTTAGCTAGCCTTATTTTTTAATTTTTCCATATGAAGTGGAGTATTTCTCTTTCAAGTGCTATAAAGAATTATGTTGGGATTTTGATGGAGATTAACATAGCAAAAATGACCATCTTGGTTTTAGTTTCTTAATTTGCTTGATAATTCTGTTCTGTCACACTCATCCTTTCAGTTTACTTATGATTTCATTGAACAATTTAATCCAACATTCTTTATATGAGTTGTGGGTCTGAACATACAGTTATCTGTATTACTGTCAAAGACAGCACTAACAGTGAGAGATAAATGAGAAAGGAAAATTAGGGGATGATTGCAATTCCGGTGCATGGTATACAAGTACATCACTGTCAAAATGTTTTAAATGTTCATTAAATTTAAAAAAGCTGAAATGAAATTAAAAGAGAAACAAATTTGGTAGAATTCATAATCATTGGAAAATTTGGATGATAGTGGTCTAGATACTTTTGTCCTATTCTAAAAGTCAGCCAAAATTGAAAATAAATGATGAATCAAACTTTAATTAATCTGTTATTTGAAATTAGAAAAGAGAACAAGGATTGTGGACAACTTAAAAGAAACATCTTTTATAAAGATGAAGCTTTCCAGTGTGTTTCAACGTGTGCTCTGTGAATCATTTGTATTTCATTCACCAAGTAAGAATGTCCAGACGAGGATCTCTGTATCTCATTGTTTTAGAGTGTTGTATATCAATCTTAGGAATTTGTATATTTTTACCTCCCAACATAAGAAATTCATAACATAAAAATTTTAAGGTCTTCAATTTAACTTAAAATAATTTACTTTCTCATTTAATTGGACTTTAAAATCCTATTACTGGAAAAGTACAGAAAAAATAGAATCCCCAATTAGAAAAGACAGATATCTAAATGACAGTCATGATTGAGAAGACATACATAATAAAAATAAATTTAAGTTTTAACAATTAGCTACTCCATATAATTAGAGAAATACAATTGTTACTCAGGCATGAAGTATGAATTGATTATTGTAACCAATAGGAAATGAGATATATTCAAGGACGCCTAATAATTTTATTTTTCAGTTACTCTTTTAATTAATAGTGGGATTTGGATAGTATATAAACAAATTCCTAAGCATTCAGTTCACTACAGAACGTTGTGAAGCAATTCACTTGGTGTGTCAAAAAACAAGCATTTTTAAATTTTGTGAAGAGCATGTCAGGGAGTCTGACAAGACAAACCTCAGGGTGCAATCTTTCTCTCTCAAATAAATTACTACCACTGTGCTATCCATCCATGTTTCTTTTGCCAGCTGAATTTCCATGTCTGTTATTGCACTAGATATTTTAGAGAAAGATTTTTTTGTACAGTTTATCTAATCTACATTAATAGAAACCTACATTTCTCATTCCTATAGCTAAGACCTAAATTAGTATGCAGGACTAAAGGTCTTAAGCATAAAAGGAAACCCTAGGGAAGAATCAGAGGGCATATATCATTACTCCAGTCAAGAGTGCTTATAATTGAAGTTTACCTTTCTATAAACCTTTAAAGAAATTTGTATTACTTTTAACAGTTTTTGATTTTATAAACTAATATTAATTTAAAACACACATGATTGATTTGATAAATGATATCAACTACAAAGGGAAAAATGTATTCATCAAGTCCATAGTTTAGAAACTTAAGTGGATTGAAGTATAACCCAGATGTAGGTAGATAGTTATAGATAAGAACAGATAGATGCTCCAATACAAATATTTATATTATGTGCAGCCAATATAATGCTCATGATAGTGATTTCCCAAGTAGCAATATCATCCTATTCAGCCTCTTTTCACACATGTAAGCAATGTTTTCTGAGATGATGATGGTAAAATGATATGTGAAAGGTGATGGGATGCCAATTACTTACATTTTTATAATAGTTTCTTTCCTAAAAGATTGAACATATTGATGGCCTGAAATCTTAGCTTGTATTTAGCCTATGTGGAAAGAAGTTAACATCCTCTAAGAGTTAGCTTACAGCATACTAAGACAATGTGAATAATTTTTTTTAAAAAAATCACATAAATTTGAAATAATTTTCCAAACACTAGAAATAATTGCTGCTCAACCAATTGCTTGATAGAAATCTTGTGAGAGCATGAGGCAAAGACAAAAGTAAATTCTGGTCATACTTCTTAACCATGTAAACGAAGATGACAATTGTACTTATACTGGTTGGATTGGTTTTTCAACTTGACACAAGCTAGAGTCATCAAAGAGAAAGGAGTTTCAGTTGAGGAAATACCTCTATGAGATCAAGCTTTAAGATATTTTCTTAATTAGTGATCAATGGGGGCAGGACCATCCCATGGTGGGTGCTGCCATTTCTTGGCTGGTAGTTCTGGGTGCTATAAGAAAGGCTGAACAACCCATAGGAAGCAAGCCAGTAAGCTTTATACCTTCGTGGATTCTGCATCAGCTCCTGCCTCCAGGATCCTGCCATATTTGAGTTTCAAATAAACCCTTTCTTCCCCAACTTTCTTTTTGTACATGGTGTTTGTTGCAACAATAGAAACTTTTACATAGAAAGTGTGTGAAATAGGATTTTCTTGCTGTTACAATGAGATAGTTGTTCTGTATAGTTTACAGCAATGATTTTAAGTCCAGAGAATTAATTGCAGCTGTAAGAGATCACTTTATAAGTAAAGTTTTATAAAATTTTAGAATACTATGGGGAAACCATGTGTGATGCTTTGATTGACAAATGTCCCTCACATGCATGTGTGCTTAAACAATTGGTCTCCAGTTGGTGACACTATTTAGGAAGATCAAAGAACCTTTAGGAAGAGGAACTTCGGTAGAGGAAATGTGGAATATTCCTTTACACTGTGCAAATATACATCACTATGATTGGATTAATAATGAAGCTAACTGGCCAATAGCTAAACAGAATAAAGTTAAGTGGGAGAGCCCAACTACAAATGATGCAAAGAAGAAATGCAGAGTCACAGGAGATGCCTGCCAGACACTGAGGAAGCAGAACACGTAGAAAAGGACATAACAAGCAATGAGCCATGTGGCAAACAATAGATAAGAAATACAGGTTAATTTAAATGTAAGAGTTAGGTAGTAACAAGCCTGAGCTATTGGCTGAGAATTTATAATTAATATTAACCCCTTGAGTAGTTATTTGAGAGTGCTGCCACCACAGAAAATCTCTGCCTACAAATAGCACCCAATGTTGGGCACCTACATTGATATAAGAACTGAGAAAACATTAAAAATGTTCTAAACATACAGAAACAGAACTAAACAGTTTCCTAGTCCAGTGTCTGTCAAGCTGGTTGAAGTACAGAGATGAATTGCCTGTCAGCAGCCACCATACCATGACCTAAGCAGAATGGCAATTTCACATTGTCTCTCACATGGGCTACAGTACAGACAGGCATCTCCCAGCTACTGCCTGTGAACTTGAGCTGACAGCATGAGCTGCCAACAACAGTGTGCTCTTTGGTGGGTTTTGTGTTTTGCTTGTGCAGACAAAAAAGGTTACAATAAAAAGTAATAAATAAAAAGGTTACACAATAAAAAGTAATTCAGTTGAAAATATCTCTAATGAGTTACAGTTTTTTATTAAATGTACATATGATTTGGAGGGAAGAGAGAAGTTTATAGGCAGTCTTGAGAAGTACTCCATTGTGTATATGTACAATGGAAAAAAGAAAGCATCTTCAACAAATGGTGTTGTCATAAGTGGATGTCAACATGCATAAAATTGCAAATAGATTCATATATGTCAACATTCACAAAACTCAAGTCCAAGTGTATCAAAGACCTCAACATAAATCCAGTTATACTGAATCTGATAGAAGAGAAAGTAGGAAGTAGTCTTGAATGCATTGGCACAGATTACTTCCTAAATGTAACACCAGTACCACTGAGAGCAACAATGAATAAATGGGACCTCTTGAAACTGGGAAACTTTTGTAGGGCAAAGGACATGGTCAATAAAATAAAACAGCAGCCTACAGAATGGAAAAAAGATCTTCACTAACCCCACATCTGACATAGGGCTGATCTCCAAAATATATGAAGAACTCAAGAAATTAGACATCAAAATACCTAACAATCCAATTAAAAATGGGCTACAGAGCTCAACAGAGTATTCTCAACCGAAGAATCTCAAGTGGCCAAAAGACATTTAAGGAATTGCTCAACATTCTTAGTCATCAGGGAAATAAAAATCAATATGACTCTGAGATACTATTTTACACTTGTCATAATGACTAATCAAAAACACTGAAGACAGCTTACATTGGAGAGATTGTGGAACAAGGGGAACACTCCTCCATTGTTAGTGGGAGTGCAAACTTGTGTAGCCACTTTGGAAATCAGTATGGCATTTTCTCAGAAAATTAGGAATCAGTCTTCCTCAAGACCCAGCCATACCACATTTGGGCATATACACAAGAATTGCTCAGTCATACCACAAGCACACATGCTCAACTATGTTCATAGCAGCATTATTCATAATAGCGAGAACCTGGAAACAATTGATTAAAAAAATGTTAAAGGAAGAAATGTGCCATAGTACAATAAATTATGCTAAAAATACAAAGCCTAAATTTTACTGTCCTATCCAAATTTAAGTGGACAGGTGAGTTAGATTTATAATTCTATTGAGTCCTTTATTTCTCTGTTAAGTTTCGATTTGGCTGATCTGTCCAGTCGTGAAAGTGAGGTGTTGAAGTCTCCCACTATTAATGTGTGCGGTTTTACATGTGGTTTAATGTCAGGGACCAAACATGAACCATGGAAAAGTACTAGCAAGGCCAGAAAACAAGCCCCTCCCCTAAACCAGATGCCCCCAAAGATAAAGAACAGGTCAGGCAGGTCAGGTAGCATAGCAACAGAACAATGGGCCCTGACCAATGACCTTACCTCCTAGCAGCCTCACAACTTGTACTTAGTCCTTCACCTGCATGTCTCCCTTCACCTGCACATACAGCACGTTGTGCACCCCTTCTCTCCTTCGTGCCCCCTTCTCCTCCATATATAAGCCTTGCTGAGGAGAATAAAATTTGTAGCTTGATCAGAACACTGTCTTGCTGTCTTCTCTTGTGTCTCCCCCATCCCTTTCATTTTCTCCCGCAGGTGGGTTGCCCCCATTGACACTCCGCTGGCCGGGGAAGTTTAAGCTTTAGTAATGTTTCTTTTTCATGTGTGGGTGCCCTTGTCCCTTGTGTTTGGGGCATAAATGTTCAGAATTCAAACTACATCTTGGTGGATCTTTCCTGTGATGAGTATGTAATGTCCTTCTTGATCTCTTTTGACTGATTTTAGTTTGAAGTCTATTTTGCTGGATATTAGGATGGCTATACCTGCTTGCTTCTTAAGACCATTTGATTGGAAAGTCTTTTCCCAGCCTTTTATTCTTAGGTAGAAATCTCATCCAATGACTGAGGGGACAGGATGCAGAGATCCACTGCCAGGCCCCAGGTGGAGCTCCATGAGTCCAATTGGCCAGAAAGAAGAGGGTTTGTATGAGTGAGAATTGTTGAGACCAAGATTGGAAACAGCACAGGGACAAATAGCTAAATGAATGGAAACACATGGGCTATGAACCAATAGCTGAGGAGCCCCCAACTGGATCAGGCCTTCTGGATAAGTGAGAGTTGATTAGCTTGAACTGTTTGGGAGGCATCCAGGCAGTGGGACCGGGATCTGTCCTCAGTGCATGAGCTGGCTGTTTGGACACTTTGCTCAGCCTGGGATGAGGGCACTGGACCTGCCTGTACTGAATCTACCAGGTTGAACTCAATCCCCAGGGGAGTCTTTGCCCTAGAGGGGATGGGAATGGGGGGTGGCCTGGGGGGAAGACAGGGGGGTAGGAGAGGGTAGGACAAGAAAATCTGTGGCTGATACGTAAAATTAAATTAAATTATAAAGTAAAATAAAAAATGATTTTTTTTGAAAATATGGCCATTCATTATTATAACTCACAGCATTCACAACTAGGCAATATTGATGCTTACATAATGTTGCATAATGTTGACATGGTCTAAGTGGATATATTTCTATTTTTCCTAATCTTAAAGGAAAAGGTTCCAGTTATTTAATACTGAGTATGAGGCCTGATACTTTCAGAATTATACAAATGAACTATGTTTTCTTATTTTTTTGTAAGCCCTATGACTTATTGTTACAAACAATATATATTTAAGCAGTTGTATTTACCTCTTTTTTCCCCAGAGAAATCTTCTAGTTCCAGGCTTTGTCTTTTGGGCCACCAACCATCTCCCAAATCATGACATGGAAACTTATGAGTTATGAATGTTCAGCCTTATAAATGCTTGTCTCACTAGCTTTTATAACTTAACCTGTTTCATTTCATTACATTTTGCCTTGGGCTTTTTACTGTTATTTATTTATACCCCACTTTAACTACTCCTCAAGTCTGTCTGGCTGGCAGCTGCCTGTCTTCTAGCCCCAGACTTGTTCTTTTCTTTCTCCCTCACTTTCTTCTCTCCTTCTTCTCTCTTGAGCCTACATTTCTTCTACTTATTCTTTTGCATTCCAGCCCTGACAATCCCTCTCCTTCCTAACTATTGGGCATTCAGCTTTTTATTATACCATTCAGGTGCCTTAGGTAGGCAAGGTAAAACAGCAACACATCTTTAGATAGTTAAACAATGCAGCATAAATAAATATAACACTTCTTTACATAGTTAAATATTCTCAGCATAAACAAATGCAATACAACTTTGCCTATTTAAAGTTACATTTCACAGCATTCTACATGGACTTACATTAACACTTGTGATAAGTATGAGTTGAGGCAATACTTTTCTCAGGTCTCTTGCCTACATTGTTATGAATATTTTTTTACCTAACACTTCAGCATATATAAACACTTTTTAATAACTAATGTTTGTAGGAACTCTCAACACACTGTAGAATTTATCAACACTTTCTGATACTATTCAGTTTGAAATTGTGTCACATAAAAGAGTACAGTTTTTTTAAAAATTTTTTTATGAATGTCTTGGCTTGTTTCTTGCTAGATTTTTTAAGAATCTTTTTTTATTTATTTTACATACAAATCTCAGATCCCCCTCTTCCCTCCTCCCACCCCTCCAGCCTTCCCCCACCTACCCCTCGCTCCCTCCTACAAGGAGGTAAGGTTCCCATGGGGAGTCAGTAGAGGTAGAGTCCAGTTCTCTAGAAGAATTATTATAGCTTACAATGTAAGATGTCTTTAGGACACTGTGATTTGTGGAAGTGAATTTTTAATTGTGATGCTGCTACTTCCAGAGAAAGAATATAGTATATTATGGATAGTGTGGTACAAGAATCAGTGAAAAATCCTTGAAATTTCCTATCATTTTCACATGTCTTATTTCTTGATTTTTAACTAGTTATTAGGTTTCTGTATAATTTTTCATTTTTCCATATTATCATATAATTAAACACTTGTTTTTAATTTTCAATGTATTCATAGTGAAAAAATATCTTGGAATTCCCTAGTTGGCCATTCTGCTCATTAAATTTTCTTACTTATTGCTGGGTGGTGGTGGTGCATACCTTTAATCCCAGCATTCAGGAAGCAGAGCCAGGTAGATCTCAGTTAGAGGCCTGCCTGGTCTACAGAGTGAGATCCAGAACAGGCACCAAAACTACACAAGGAAACACCATCTCACAAAAAAACAAAACAAAAAAATTCTTACTTATTTTTATCAGGAAGAATATTTTTATGATATAGCAGTCAACCAACCAAAAGATATGAATACAAGATAGGAAAATCAATTGTATACAGAGGGAAAATATCCTTTTTCACATAACATTGAAAAACATCCATTTTTCAATAGATGAAATAGTAGCTTTGGACTTTTACCTATGAGAGTTGCATGTGATATTGCCTTTTTAGGTTCAGAGCCCTCTAGGAACTTGACATTTTCAACTTAGGTGTCTAATTTGGTAGTGTAAGTCAGTAGATTGTTGACATGAAGCTACATAATGAAATTTAGTATTATTGTAACAAATTTGAATTTATAGCCAAATGTTATAGTTCCCACAATTAAACTATTATTTTAAGCTAATATTTGTAAGAAATGAGTTAAGAATTTTGAAAGTATTTTTGATGCAATAAAAGTGCAAAAATTTGACCTAAGCTTATTTTATGTATAAAACATAGGTGGTGTGAGAAAATTATATGAATACAAAGGGAAATTTTATTGTTCAAAAGATTCAATATAATACTGGTGGTATTTTCTGCTCAATATGAAGTTACATTATAATTATCAATTTAATGATATTTAGGGTGTGTACCAAGGACATTTGGAAATCAAAAGAAAGAAGAGCTCAATGTGTAAATGTTCTTGCTGCCAAGCCTGAAAAGCAGCATTAGATCCCCAAGGCCTACAAGGTGCCATCACACATTTGTGCCTATGTACATACATAATAAACAAATAAATAAAGTAAAAATTGGCACCCAACGTGGGGCAAGAGTTTCTACCTAAAACCTGAGAAAAGATTCTAAAATGGAGCTAAAAACAGCTTCCTAATTATCTCTCTCAAATGAGCGGCAGCTTACCAGTTTGAGCTACTGGTGCCTTCCTAGCATGTGCGCTCTACCTGCAGTATGGTGGGAATAAGGTCTCTGCAAGTGGCACATTAAGCTGCATGGTGGATTTAGCCTTTGTTAGTACAAAACAAAAAAAAAAAGAGGTTTCTGGGATACACGCTGCTTGGATAAAAGCATAGACCCATGATAGCTCCCAGAACTGGTGGTAAAGTACCACCACCACGTTGGGAAGCTGAGGTGGGCACAGCCAGCAGTCATAGCACTGTTTCAGCTTACAAATGCTGCAGTTTAAAGCAATAGATTCATAATAAGACAGATTCAGATGGAACAAGACTTTAAATGCTTAATAATGTATGCAAAAATGTACATAGGCTTGGAAGAGAGAGGAAAGGAAACATAGACAGTTATATAAAGAAATAGAAAGTTTTAAAAAAATAAAGTCTTTAAAGAGAAAGTAAAAGTAATATAAAAAATAAGCCATGTAAAGATGGATATCACACAGAGAGTCTGGATTATATTGTCTTTGGGATTTTTAACTGCAGAAAGACATTTGATTATAAAGACTGCTCAGTTAAATCAATGTGTATATTTTAAAGGTATTTCAATTTTGAAATTTATGTCTAAGGATGTTTTGCTTTGGAAAGGAGACTGCTTTTGTTCCCACAGAAAGCCAGAGGCTATGGATTTGTTCTAGATTAAGATACATCAGGTTTGACCAGCCAAGACCCCCTGAAAGGTCTCCGATGACACCATGGCCCAGATAATCCAACGTCCAGATTGGATTCAAGGCAAATGGCTCAGACAATACAGCCTCATGGACTATTCCATAATCCTAAAATTTTCTTTGTATCTCCATAAGATACAGCGCCCCCCTCCAGCAGGAAGTAGTAAGAGAAGCTATGCCCAAATTCCCAAATTATATGTAATTTTACTTTGTTAAGGTTAAAACCTTCCTTTTGGAAAAAAAGGAAGTGCTGTGGGATGTTCTGTATGTCCTGTAGGAGCCCATTCTTGGGCTCTTTACCCAGCAGGTCCACATAGAGGATGATTAGGACCACGGGCCTGAGTTCAGTTAAAATAATCCAATTTCCTTAACTGGAAAGCTGCATGCATTATATTCGGCAATGTAATATGAACTCTTTCTGGACACTTTGTAAGATCTATAACTCTTCGTAATTTACCTCACATTTCAGGAGATTTGGAGCTAACAATATTGTTTAATTTGCACTGTTTTAAATCTTTGAGAGTCATTTGTATGTCCTTTTTTTTGCTAGTTTCTATGTTACATTTTTGAGAGAGTATAATTAGAAATATTCTGACACTTAATTAAAAATGCAGTTTATACTAAAGCTTCGGAGTATTTTTATACTATTTTATTACTCTTATTACTCTACTACTAAATGTTCTTTGTCATTAAGTTAATACATGCTTTTGTATGAGGCACTCTATATACCTTTCTTAGAAATTCACAAGTACATACACTAAAAATGCAAGTAAAATATTTTATTCTTAATTTTGCTTTTAAATTATGCTACGTTGTTCAACTAAGCACTATTCCCTGAAGTGCTGTATCACAGTGAAAAGAATATTTCCTTTGAGTAATGTTAGAATCTACATTCTGGCTCCATGGTACATGCAGTAGAATGAGACTTGAATTAAATTCTCTCTTTACATTTTGTGTAATTTTGTCAGTGGGTTTCCTTTTCCCCATAGTGTCTGCAAAGATCTTAGGGAAAGAAAACGTGTAAGGTAAAGGGGCATGAAATATATATAAAATCAGGGTAATGATTAGATATACTAAATCCCAACTGAACCCAAGCCAATGAATTTTACATTAGACATTCCCTCATGTGGAAAATATGCATAAGGGAAGGCCTGACTTTCATTTATTGCCAGTCTAAATTTCAGTGTTTAAATTGCAGCAATATCTATTCATTAAAGTGGTAACTCATTCTGACTTCAAAAGAATGTTATGTCATGTTTTGAATGGGTAACTAAACCTCTATCTGCCAACTGATCTGAAATTATAATGAGATTTAATTAGGTAAATTTATTTAGTATATACTTATGTTTAAATTAATCATAATACATAGGTGTTTATTAAGCTATTCCTTTAAAATTCATATATTTTAATAGAATTTGCAAATATAAGCTATTTAAATATTAAACTTTACCAATTCACAAAGGATAAAATCATAATTATTTTTTAAGATATAGATTTAAAAATATGAATTTAAAAAAAATCATCACTATTAATTATAATCAACATTTAGTAAAACACAAATTAGATTTTCACAAAAGGAATCACAAAGGTATAGAAAATGGTCACTAGAAATCATCATGCTCTTTAGTATCAATATGTATAAAAACAAAAAAATTTCTCAACATTTTAACCACATATGCTTTGGAATTTTTTATTGTTTTTCATGTTATAGTTAAAGTTTAGTACAGTAGAACAAACATTCATAAATGTGAATAAGTATATAGCTTGATGAATTTTCAAAATCCAAAAATTTCTGAGAAATCATGTGTGAATAATAATATTAGCCACTAACATCTCCTTATTGCTTAATTCCTATCTACTTAAAACTGTTGTTTGTGCTCTTCCATTTCCCCAATAAGTAAATATTATAATGAATTCTTTCTATATACAATTTTTCACCTGTTCAATTTTTCTATTAACTTGTACTTGCACATACCCTATATGCATACACATTTTTGCTCATTTGCATACACTATATTATACATATTTATTTATTAATGCTTTAGAGTCTAAGTAAATAAAATAGTTTAGAGCACCTAAACTAGTGAACATCATAGCTTATTAGCATAGTAAATTGTAAAGTGTCAGTTGTCTACTCTTTTTTTTTGTTTGTTAGTTTTATTTTTGGCTTAATTTCATCCTTTACTGAAGTTAACAAACAATGCAGTAATTATTTCATTAGTAAATGTTTTATAAGAGTTCAGAAACAATATTTTGTACATTCATTCAGTGTAGTGAGAGTTTCTTGATGTGAATGGCTCTTCAGCCTTTGTTACCAGTTCAGTCCATTTGTCTACTCTTGTGGAGAGATTTGGTTTAGTGCTATTTCCCAGGATAGTGGAAAATTAGCATACTGCATATTACTGCCAAAAGAAACTTCAGGATTCAAAATTAGAGATGTGGTTGATATGAAATGCATATTGCTTTTATGTTATTGTAAAACAGAAAACATGTCAGGGATCTTCCTATCCTGAAGGTTCTATATGTGGGTATGTCTTTTTTCTCTTGCTAAAAAGTGTGTGCTATTAATCAGCTTAGCATGTTTATCTGTGGTACATTTTTTCACATTGCTTAATGGGGCTTGATTTGATAAATATGATATAGTAACTGTTTTCCTTATGCTCATGCTAAAAATTTAGGCTGTGTGTAGTTTTAGTACTTAAAGAGCTAGTTGTTAGTATTTAATGTACATTTAACCCAAGGAACTGGGCTGTAATTTTGGTAAAAGACACTTCAGCCGTAAGATAGGTTACTTTGACAAAGAGCTTGCATGTTAGGTTATTTGAGATGAAATCAAGTTAACAAATAAGATGAATAATTACAAGAATGTAGAGTTCTTTTGTATATAAACATGAGTGGTATAGCTAGACTCTTTTTGGTGGGCCTATTTTTTGACTGTACCAGATTACAAACCAATAAAATACCAAAAAGACAGAACACACACCTAAATTTGTCCTCATTGTTTGTTTCTTTGTTTTTGTTTTTGGTTGCTGTTACTTTTGTTTTGTTGTTCTTTTCTTTTTTCTCTTCCTGATTTTGCCATTCTGACTTTGGCAACATGAAATGTCAAAGTAGTTTAAAATTACATTTTCATAATGGCTAATAATGTTGAACATTTTAAAATATGTTTCTTGGCCATTTATTTTTCTGCTTTTGAGAGTTCTGTTTAGTTCTGTGCCCCATTTTCAATCTAGTTGTGTTTTCTTGATGTTTAGTTTTTTTCTTTTTTTTTTTCTTTTTTGCTTTTTTAGTTCTTTGTGTATTCTAGAAAATAACCTTCTGACCAATGTATTAGAATTTTCCCTATTCTGTATGCTGCCTCTTTACCTGAATGATGATATCCTTTGCTGTTTGAAACATTTTAATTTCATGAGGTATCACTGATCAATTTAATTATTCTAATTAGATTTTTTTGGTAGATATTTTCATTTTTTATGTTATGCAAAAGTCTGTTTCCAATTTTATTTACTTATTTACATTTTTGTTTTGGTTTGTTTGGTGCTCTGCATTTTTGTTATGTCAAAACTTTTGTTATGTCAAAACTCAGTGCTGTATATTGTGATTTAATGAGTAGCCATATTATGATTATTTGGCACACTGATTTCTTCCTATAGTGTATGAACTTAAAATGAGACCTGGAAAATTCAACCTTCTAGATATTGAAATCCCAGTATTTTCAATGTAAATCCTATTTTCATACTAATACTACTTATCATTCAGTTTCAAACTTCTGATAGTTTCTATAAGACTATTATAATACTGTTTGACTTACGTTTCCATTTAAAACCGTCTTTCCACCTTTTATAGCCCCTATTTTTTAAAAAAATAGGTCAAAGTTTTATTCAGAAATAGAAAAAAATAATAGACATGCAAAAAATTTCATGAGACCATATGTCTACTAATTTCAGTATTACCATCTCAAATTATTAAAGAAAATTGATTGTAATATCATACAATCTTTTTTTTTTGTTTTGTTTTTTTTTGTTTTTTTTTTCATTTTATTTTACAATACTATTCAGTTCTATATAACAGCCACAGATTCCCTTGTTCTCTCCCTTCCTGCCCCCCTCCCCTTCCCCCCAGCCTACCCCCCATTCCCACCTCCTTCAGATCAAGGTCTCCCCCGAGGACTGGGATCGACCTGATAGACCCAGTCCAGGCAGATCCAGTTCCGTCCTCCCAGATTGAGCCAAGCGTCCCTGCATAGGTCCCAGGTTTCAAACAGCTAACTCATGCAATGAACCCAGGACCTGGTACCACTGCCTAGATGCCTCCCAAACAGATCAAGCCATTCGACTGTCTCACCTATTCAGAGGGCCTGATCCAGTTGGGGGCTCCTCAGCCTTTGGTTCATAGTTCATGTGTTTCTATTCGTTTGGTTATTTGTCCCTGTGCTTTATCCAACCTTGGTTTCAACAATTCTCGCTCATATAAACCCTCCTCTTTCTCACTAATTAGATTCCCAGCGATCCACCCAGGGCCTAGCAATGGATGTCTGCATCCAGATTCCTCAGTCTTTGGATGGGGTTTCTGGCACAACTATCAGGGTGTTTGGCCATCCCATCACCAGAGTAGGTCAGTCCCGGCTGTCTCTCGACCATTGCCAGCAGTCTTTTGTGGGGGTATCTTTGTGGATATCTGTGGGCCTTTTTAGCTCTTTGTTTCTTCCTTTTCTCATGTGGTCTTCATTTACCATGGTCTCCTATTCCTTGTTCTCCCTATCTGTTCTTGATCCAGCTAGGATCTCCCGCTCTCTTTCCCTCGACCCTAGCCCTTCATTGCTCCCACTCATGTCCAGGCTGTTCATGTAGATCTCATCCATTTCTTGGTGTCTTTCTTGGGGTCCTTTTTCCAGGTAGCCTCACTGGTGATGTGAGTAGTAGTCCAGTCATCCTTGGGGTTTCTGGCACAACTATTAGGGTGTTTGGCCATCCCATCACCAGAGCCGTTCAGTTCTGGCTGTCTCTCGACCATTGCCAGCAGTCTATTGTGGGAGTATCTTTGTGGATTTCTGTGGGCCTCTCTAGCACTTTGCTTCTTCTTATTCTCATGTGGTCTTCCTTTAGCATGGTCTCCTATTCCTTGTTCTCCCTCTCTGTTCTTGATCCAGCTGGGATCTCCCGCTCCCACAGGCTCTCTTTCCCTCGACCCTCGCCCTTCATTACTCTCACTCATGTCCAGGTTGTTCCTGTAGATCTCAGCCATTTCTCTGTCATTGGGCCATCCTCGTGTCTTTCTTGGGGTCCTGTTTTCCAGGTAGCCTCCCTGGTGATATGAGTAAGCAGTCCAGTCATCCTCATTCCACCTCTAGTATCCTCCTATGAGTGAGTACATACCATATTTGTCTTTCTGAGTCTGGGTTACCTCACTCAGGATGATTTTTTCTAGATCCATCAATTTGCCTGCAAACCTCATGCTGTCATTGTTTTTCTCTGCTGAGTAGTATTCTGTTGTGTATATGTGCCACAATTTATTTATCCATTCTTTAGTTGAAGGGCATCTAGGTTGTTTCCAGGTGTGGGCTATTACAAACAATGCTTATATGAACATAGCTGAGCAAGTGCTCTTGTGGTATGATTGAGTATTTCTTGAGTATATGCCCAAGAGTGGTATAGCTGGATTTTGGGGGAGATTGATTCCTGATTTTCTAAGAAAGCACCATATTGATTTCCAAAGTGGTTGTACAAGCTTGCTTTCCCACCAGCAGTGAAGGACAGTTTCCCTACTTCCACATTCTCTCCAGCATAAAGTGTCTTCAGTGTTTTTGATCTTAGCCATTCTGACAGGCATAAGGTGGTATCTCAGAGTTTTTTTGATTTGCATTTCCCTGTAGATTAGGGATGTTGAGCAATCAATTCCTTAAATGTCTTTCAGCCATTTGAGTTTCCTCTGTTGAGAATTCTCTTGTTTAGTTCTATAGCTCATTTCTTAATTGGACTGTTGTTTGTTTTGATGTCTAATTTCTTGAGTTCTTTATATATTCTCAATATCAGTCCTCTGTCAGATGTGGGGTTGGTGCAGACCTTTTCCCATTCTGTAGGCTGTTGCTTTGCCTTGTTGACTGTGTCCTTTGCTCTACAAAAGCTTCTCAGTTTCAAGAGGTCCCATTGATTGATTGTTTGTCTCAGTGTCTGTGCTACTGGTGTTATATTTAGGAAGTGATCTCCTATGCCAATGCATTCACGACTACTTCCTACTTTCTCTTCTAGCAGGTTCAGAGCGGCTGGATTTATGTTGAGGTCCTTGATCCACTTGGACTTAAGTTTTGGAAGACCTATTTAAATTTGAATATGGAGTATTTAAGTAATTCACTGTTATTTTGTCAGGGCCTATGTGGTGTTTTAAGGCTTCTAGTCTTTCTTTTATGAAACTAGGAGAGTCAATATATGTTGCATAATGGTGGAAATCTGTTATAGTTTTTAATAAATTATTCCTTTTATCAACATGGAGTGTCCCTTTTTATCTCTTCTAATTATTTTTAGTTGAATCTTTCTTTATATGCTGTAAAGATAGGTGATCAACCTTTGTCATGTTTCCCTTTAGCTTGGTAGGTTCTCCCTACATACCATTTGATATAATATTTTAAATATCTTTACTTTTAACTGAACTTCATTATGGTGTTATATTATATAATTGTTTCTATTTAATCCAATATTTTAGCCTGTATCTTTGTTACTGATTCATTAAGATTATATACAATTAAGGTTATCATAGAAAGGGATTTGATATTCCCTATAACTTTGCCAGGTATGGTTCTAAATAAACTGCTGAATTATTGGTATTTCTTTTCCTGCTCCCATACTAGAGTTGAGCATTTTTCTATGTTGCTATGTTGCACACAGATTTTCTTACCAAGGCTAATATGTTTATCTGTAAATATACTATCATTTCTCATCTTTCTTCATGTGAAGTAGTCCTCTAAGAAATTTCTGCAATGCTTCCTTGGTTGTCATGATTGTGAATCTGAATGGTTTATTTTTGTCTTGAAATATCTATTTCTCTTTCAATTTTAAAAAATTGCATCTTGTTGTATACCATTCTTGTTCATATTTGTTTTCAATCAGTGTTTAAAATGTACCATTCTGTGTGTTTCTGGTCTTTATAGTTGCTGACAAAAAGCCTGAGGTAATTCTTGTATTTTTGTCTTTGTCTTTTACCTGACATTTTCTCATGTTGCTCTTAGGATTATTATTTTGTTTTACAGTGTCTTTTTGACATGGAGTCTATAATACACTATTGAGATTTTTGTCTGCTGATGTCTATTTGAAGTTATTTACTCAATGTATGCTTGGAAGCCCAAGTTTCCTCTAAACTTGAGAAGTTTATGCTATAAAAGCTCTAGTCTGTCTATTCTATTCAGTCTTACACCTTACTTCCTCTACAGCATAAATTTTGTGGGTTGGCCTTTTGAATGTGTCCCAGATTTCTTTTTTTTTTTTTTTTTTTTTTTTTTTTTTTTTTTTTTTTTTTTTTTTTTTAAGTTGCCAGTTATATATTTATAGAAAGATAATCCCCTGGCTTTAAATAGATATGTACATACAAATATGAACAAACTTAAAAAAATACAAACCTTGGCTCACAAGGGGCCTCTGGAACCCTCTGTACTTCCCCTCACCCAAGGCACAGGGCATAAGCCTGCTTTTTAAAAATTAATTAATTTTGGCCATCCTTGCAACAAGCCTGAAGTTAGGTGGTTTCCATAAAGTGAAAAGTCAGAGGAAAAATTCAGTTTCCACTCTGAATTCTGTATCTCCAAAATTAGGGCTACATGCTTATTCTTTTAGCTAGTACATCAGGGTAAAGGGGTTAAGAAATAAGATACACTCATTTAAAATGGGGTGTGTTTCACTTGCTCTGAGAGCAAATGATAAGATAAAGGCATACAGACCCAGAGAAATCCCTGTCCCCACACCTTAGGAACAGACTGACTGGACTAGGTCCAGACCCTAAGCTCGTTGCTCTAGCCACCTCCTATTTCTTTGGTATTGTCAGAAGACAAGATTCAGTTCCTAGGTGTTGGGGAAGGGGGGGTTAGGTCATGGACTTCCTCTAAGTACTGAGTGAACAATTTAAATTTTTCCCTTTTTAAAGTATTTAAAAATAAACAAATCAAATTCCATCCTGTGCTGTACACAGCCCTTTGGACTCCTGACATTGATGTGAGGAAGGAAGAGAAGGGGTCAGCGTTGGAAGGGCCGCCTCACTTTCTTCCGCCGTTTAGGTTTGGCTTCTCCCTTGGGTACTGTACTGCTGGGCTTGGAGGTCGGAGTGGCCCAGGGCCAGGGTGAGGCGCTGCAAAGAAGTTCCATTGGACATCAGCCCTGGGGGTGCTTGAAAGATCCGGCTCAAGAAATCCTGCAGGTCAGCAGGAGGGGCCTCTGGAGTGGCCCTCTGCCGACCACTGGTGCCAGGAACCGAGAACCAAATGAGATGTGGTAAGGAACTCTGTGGGTATCTGGAGAGATTCCCACACGCTGGCATCCAGCCACTCTGTGATGTCATAGACCTTTCCATCCATCAGTGCAAAGTAGGTGATCTTGAGACCTAACATGCTCGACTCTGCCCAAAAGTCTCCCTCCTCAGCAGGATGCAGCCTGTTACACTCAGCACAGTATCTGGCACTCTTAGGTTCCCGGTCCATTTCAAACTCCTATGCTTTCCTTGGCATCGGCTACACATCATAGTATTCATTGCCTCCTTGAGGTCATCTTGTAGCTTCGACAGAAACTCATTCACTGACCGGCTCAGCTCATTCTCTGCCATTCGTTTCATCTCATACTCCTTCCGCCTCTCTGGGTTGCTGACAATGTCCAAGCTGCCCGCAAAACTTTGAAGGCCTCCTCAGCCCTGGGATGATGATTTTTATCAGGATGAACCATCACCGCTAGCTGCCTATAAGCCTTCTTCAGTTCAATATCTGATGCTGTAGCTTCAACCCCAGCACATGAAAAGGGTTGAGTTCATCCTCAGGAACCCCAGCCATGGTCAAAAGGCGGGCCACTTCCTCTTCTGGCTGGCAGTAGCGCCCACTAGCTGCAGTTGCATTACCTTGCTTATTAGTCCTCTGCTTGACCCAAGGCAACTCCAGCCAGTTCCACTGAACTAATCTTACCAGCTGCTGCCATGCCCTGCTATCTCGAAACAGAGTCAAGCCACGGTGCAAGGCTGGAGAATCCAGCCAAGAGAACATCCAAGTGGTCTTATCCCTCCAGCCTAAACGGTCACCCAGGCCCACCAAAAACCGCCAGCCCAACTGTAGACAACCCAAAAAGAGGGCAAGAGCCAGGAGTAGGAAAGCACCCACTAGCCTAAGAAAACGGGTGAATAGCCCCGCTGCACAGTAAAAGCTCTGGCTTAGAAACTGGGCCATCACCTGGGCCCAGCCCCCCAATCTCCCTGCCCAGACTCCCACCCAAACTCGAAAAAGGTCCAGATCACTGCCTTTCAGCTGCCTGCATGCATAAATGAGATGGCCACAAGTTTCTACATACTCTCCCACCAATACCAGAAGTTCAATCAGCCACCAGAAGCCCGCCTGTCCAAGCTGACATAGTTCCTCTACTCCCACAGTCCCAGGCCTCTGCGCTTATCCGCCTGATTTCGTTTTCGGCCCAGCCGATGACGACCAGGAGACCTGGGATCTCTGCGTCCACTATCCCGAGTATCCTCCTTGGTCAAAAAAACGGTGTCTCTGCCTCCGGGATGGGGGTTTCTTCCCACTGGACACACGTGAGAAATCACTGGGAAACTTAAGAGGTTCCTCATCATCATATTCTTCTTCTAATTCTTCATCTTCCCCCAAGGCTGGAGAGGTGCAATGGTGGCAGAAGTTGCTAGAAGGGCCATCTCCTTCCTCAGAGTGAGCCCCTTCAGGGACTCCAGGGCTTCCCGGCAGTTACACGCAGATGGAATGGAAAGAAAAGAAGGGCTCCCATCCTCCTGGTACCCAGTCTCATTATCTCTTGAGAGCTCCTGGTCCACTCCGGACTCTTCCGAAGACGCGTCACTCTCGTCAGGGTCACCTCCTTCCCTAGGTGGTCCCGGACCCCTTGGAGGACCATGGCTTGGATCCGACCAGTGGGCTGGGTTCGGGGGCTGTGTGTACTTAGGACCCGAGTGCTCGGCGAGGCAGCGCGTACCATTAGGAGCCGTCTCCGATGAGTCCCTGAGTCCTGAGAATGAAAGTTTTTCAGGGTCCACAGAGGGTCCTGAGGTCCTGAGGGAGGCACCACAGCTGTGCTGGGCTCCACACAACCCTCCTTCTCCCGGGTGCTTCTGGGCCATGACCCCGGGGCTTCCTGCGGACTTTAGGTCACAGCCATCCTGGTTAAGTTCTACTGCCGAACAGCGGCGGTAACTCCTCCCCCTCGAGCAGCAGCCGCGCCGGAGGCCAGGGGGAGCTACGAGAGCAGCTCCCCCGGCTCCGCCTCCCGCTCACGCCCAGATTTCTTGGAAATAGCTTTTGGTACTATAATTTTTTCCCATTATTTCCAAATATTATTATTTCTGTTTGTATTATTTCTCAAATTTGTTTTATATTCCTGAAATTTATTTGTTTTTTTTTTTTTGGTTTTTCGAGACAGGGTTTCTCTGTGTAGCTTTGCACCTTTCCTGGAACTCACTTGGTCACCCAGGCTGGCCTCGAACTCATAGAGATCCACCTGCCTCTGCCTCCCAAGTGCTGGGATTAAAGGCGTGCGCCACCACCGCCCGGCTTTTTTTTTTTTTTTTTTTTTTTTTGGTCTGAAATTTATTTTTGCATGACCTTGTCATTTAATTATAATGCCTGCTGTGGTTTTTATTTTATTTTATTTTTCATTGGATACCCTCTTCATTTCAAACAGTTTTGTTTGATTACTTTCAGTATTTCACACTTCTTGCTAAATTTTCCTCAATGTTTTGAACTTTCAACTTCCAATGTGTTAACTTTTATGTTCAGTTTGGACATTGCCTTATCTAGGCATTCCATACTTCTTAATTCACATAAATATTTGATTTTTATATATGATCCTTGATTCCTTTCAACAGTAAAACTATTTCTTTTCTCAGAAATCTTTGCTGTTTTCTAATTTTAACTTCTCTTAGAGGAATTGGTTGGTTGGCAGTGAGTCATGGTGTGTAGTTTTATCATAAATTTAGTATTGCTTTATAGTGTTTTACATCTCTGTTATAGTAGTTTGTTTTGACTATCTCATTTTCAGGACCTATTGGGATATTCTGATTTCTGTGCCCATTTTAAAGGACTATCTGTGTAATGTTTATACATGAGTACTGAGGAAAGAGGTTTCATCACCAAGTAAGTTAGTGAACTAGTCTCATTTTGGCTTTGTCTCAACAGTATTAAGGTTGGGATATACTTTAAGCATCAATGTGACAATATCAAATCAAAATCTTGGTCACCTCTGGATTTTCAGAACCTGATGGCTTCAGGACATCAACATCCAATCCCTGATACATCTGACTTTTAAGATGGAGCTCTGATTAGAGCCAAAGGCTCAAAGTAAGTTCTGGGGCCACAGAAATCTAGACTCCAGGTTTTGCCCTGATCTTTAGTATATCTGATATTAAAATTCTACAACCATATTGACCTTAGATACCACTAAAACCAAATCTCTAGTCTTTCAGGGGAACCTAGAAACATTAGATTCAAAGTTCAGGTTTTGTACTGATCTTGTAAGACAGGCCAGTGAGCTCAAGTGTAGTAGGACAGGCCCATGGGGTCGAGGAAATTGGCTCAGACCAGTAGCCAAGGCATGCACATACCATACTCTTTAAGGGCAAGCCTGGAGTCTGCCTGAGGGCTTAGCAACAGGTGCTGTCAGAGTTCCTAGTCAATGTCAGAGTTCCTGATCATGCAGAATCTACCTGAAGGTCTAGCAACAGTCACTGTCAGAGTTCCTGATCATGCCCAGCCCATGAGGGATGACCACAGAGACTGGGCATTGGGAGGAGGGTATATAAGGCCTACCCTGTTCTTACATAAATGAGTTCATTGTTTGCTTTCAACAGATTCCCAGTGTCTGAGTCTTTGATGACATGCTTTCTCACCCCTTCCCTCAAGGGGGCCATTAGAATCCAGCAATACTCAAGATCTGGTACCAAAGTTCTATCTGTTGTGGCAGAAACTGAAAAATTTGATCAGTGAGTTTTCTTTTACTAGGCAGGAGCTTGAAGCCTAGTTACATGGAACTCTTTGGTTCAGCATAATCCAAAAGCCTGATTGCTCAATGTAGTATCTGTTCAGTAAATACATAATTCACCGTATAATCCTTATTGGAACTAAGATTTTATATCAAATGTATTTATGAGGATAGGTAAAGCTAAAACTGACATTTATTTTGAAAGGTAGATCTTGTGATTGTATATAGAAAGTGGTATATTCAATAAATCATTAATATTTTATTTTTAGTTTATTTAAATTTGACTTGGAAAATGTTTTTTGTTCCTTAGGGAATTTATTCACAAACTTCTCTGTTGCTTCATGAAGTGACAAATCTTTGTGAACAGGAAATAATTAAGTAGCATCTTTTCTTTTCCAATTAAAAATGAAATATACTCCAAAACATTTCATAATGAGACTGAGGGAAGGAAAAGTACACCACATACTCTCTAACTTTAGTAACAAATGTTGTATTAATTAGTGAAAAAGAAAAAAATAATCACTTTTATATTACTATACAACTGAGAGGTATGTTTTCCTACTTTGTTGCTCTTCAAGAATATCTCAATATCACATAGAATTACTGAATTACATCTTTATGCCAGTAAATTCCTACACACTGCAAATAATAAAAATCAATGAAAATTTGAATTGATCAAAATTTTAGAAAGTGAATATTTCATTTGGACTTATTTGCTTATATGATTTAATAATACTTCTCAATTTTACAAAACCAATCAGAATCATTCTTTATCCAAATTTTGTTTACTTTTCTTCGTTTGATGATTATCTGCAAAACAAAATTTGAGTTAAATTTTGTAAATATTCTGAAATATTACTCTTTTTTAAGTTTGTTTTTCATAGTTTCATTGTTACTGACAAAAGTTAAGAGATTCTTAGATCAGAGAGAAGGATGAGTTTAATAATACTGACAGTTTTTCCAGTTCCTTCAGCTCTAATTTCTACAGAACATCAAGAAGGAGGCTGCACAAGTACCGAGTTCTATTAATTCAGAAGCAGCTCATTCATGGATACTTCAGATCTTTATAATTCATGGTAAGCTTATATGGTGTTTTTCCTAGTGAGATATAATTTTATTGTACTTTGCAGAAAATATGGACTTTGATTCACAAATATTATTTCCTTTTCTAAGGGTTTTCTCTATATAAAAGTTAAGATATTTATAAAGAAAATGAGACTCATGAATAATAATGCCCCATAATATTGACCATATATTTTTACATTGTCTTAATTTCTCAAGAACTTTACAACATGTAAAGTTTTTTTTAGTCATTTTAATACCTGCAAAGATCTCTATGGATATGACCTACTGGTAATGTTTCACTAAACATTTCCAATTCCTGACTGCATTTAATGAGCAAGTAACTTCTTCCAAATTATATAAAATGACTTAATTCTCTGTAATTCCAGGAATTAAGTGATTCCTTCTCCATGTATGCTGGCATTCACTTTTTTCCACCATCATAAACTCAGTGGCTTTAATGAATTTGATTTTCCAATTATGTCATATTTATGTATGTGAAAATTATCTATAAGAAGTTTGGTATAATAAAGACATCAGGAATTTATAACACTTGCCAAGATACAATATATTCCTTCCTTTGACTGCATGGACCACTGTGGAGAACTCAGAATGTAAACCATTTATCACATTATTTTTATTTATGGCCATGTCAATCTAATAGGAAAATCTATGTGGTTCTCAAAATTTAAGTTAGAATCTGCAGGATGTCCATTTGGCCATGCTGACAACTGAAAATATAGCAGCCAGATGATCACAAAGTTGTTCTTTACTGAGAGAAAAAAACATTTAGTCAAAGAATGGTTCAAAGTAATTTTCTATCCACTGTAACACTTTTTATGGGAATTACCCATGAAATGGATCAACAGGGACAGTTGCTTCCCAGAGGCAAAAGAGACAACCAAGCAATCTTCCTCACTTAAGTGTACAGAGGAGGAACGAGATTCATTGAAATGGTGAGTAGGGCCAGAAGAATGGATCATCAATTGAGTACATACTGCTCTGGCAGAAGACCAGAATTCAGCTCCCAAGGCCCATATTAGCTAACTCACAATCTATTGTGATTTCACAGCTACAGAGGATCTAATGTCTTCTGCACTCTACTGGTACTGTATTCACATGTATAAACCAAAACTTCACAGGTACCTACAAACAAAATTAAAGATAATTTTTTTTTTAAAAAAGATGATAAGTTGTGTTTTGAGAAACATTATTCAATATGATATACATATAGATGCAATGTCAATTTCAGTATCTATTTTGAAATTAACTATGGTCCACTGGCTTTTATGAACAATTAAACATGATCTTAAAAGCCAAATGCATTAAAAAGATAAAGTTCAAGTTCCACAGTGAAATGGTTTGACTTGGCTAGTCACTCAAGTTTGACATTGTTTTCATATAAATATGATTCATTGCCTTTGATTCTCTTATTAAAATTCAATTCATATTATAAAACCAATGATTGATACACTATTCTTTGGCCTACTAGAAAAGTACAATGTTCTAAATACCAGTACATAGATAAGGATTTGTACTTATTTGCTCTCACAATTATAAATGAGAATATTTCTGGAATTTTTGTTCACACAATTCATTAAAAACAGGGCTATTCTGATGAATAAATTTTGTCTCTCAACTGTGGACAGAGCTAGGTTTCCACAATGAGGTCCAATAACTTAAAAAGTGAACTTGAACTTGTGATTACCACATGGATCTTTGGAACCTCTAATTTCAATGGATTAGTAGACAAGAAAGTATGGAGTGTGAATAAGTCTACATTTAGTTATAGAAAACAGGAAAACAATGGGACTTGTGCTCCATTACAGATACAGAGAATATAAAGTATGAAATTTGACGGACCCATCAAAGCATATTTCAGTGCACCCATGACCTATATTAACAATATCTGCTCAATTGTGAAACTGTTGTTACTGTATTAGCAAACCTAAACAAACCACATAAAGATCAAAATTAACTAAAATAAATGGAATTAACTAAAAATAAAATAAATGAATTTATTTGTGCAGCTACCTTCCTGTGTCTGGAGGACACTGTTTCCTTGTATTGACCCATTGATGTTAAAACTTAAGTCCTTCTGCCACCTTTTCCTGCAATGATCCCTAAATGTTTGGAGAAAGGATATGGTATAGAATTCTAAAACTGTTTTATTAACACCTTATAACACCTCTGGGTTTATATCACAAATAATCAGCCAACTTATAGTACAGATACCTGTGCACTTACTATGTACCACTCAAATGTCTAAAATATTGAATCATTTTCTGTATTATTATTAAGAATTTTTTTATTTATTTTTTATACTAATGACAGATCCCCCTCTTCCCTCCTCATGCCCCTCCATCCTTCTCCCATACCCACTCCCATTCTCTCCTACAAGATGGTAAGGCCTCCCATGGGGAGTCAGAAGAGCCTGGAACATGCTGTAGAAGCATGTCCAAGCTCCTCTCCCTGCATCCAGGCTGTGTGAATTGTCCCACCATAGGTAGTAGGCTCCCAAATGCCAACTAGTGCACCAGGGATGGATCCTGAACTTACTGTCAGAAATGTTTGTATGGATAAATAAAACATGGTATATGACTAAAAAGTTATTTGTAGGAAAAGGGTTGGAACTGGAGATTATTACATTAATCAAAGTACATAAGGCTCAGAAAAAGTATTTAATTTTCTATAATCTATAAAAGCTATAATAAAAAAGTACTTAAAAATAAAATATGTACTGCTCAGGATATAGAAGATGTTATGGTGCAGAAGTGTGATTTGAAAATAAAGGGGGCAAGAAAGCCTGATGAAGGTATATAATATTCTTAAATTGGAGATGATTAATGTAACACATTAGTCTATACAGTTTGTATATGTTAATAAAGAATCATCCTGAGTGAGGTACCCCAGACTCAGAAAGACAATCATGGTAGGCACTCACTCATAGTTGGATACTAAATATAAAACAAAGGATGACTAGACTGCTACTCACAACTCCAGGGAGGCTATCTAGAAAACAGGACCCTAAGAAAGACACAGGGATGGCCCAACGACAGAGAAATGGATGAGGTCTACTTGAGCAAACTGGATGTGACGGGGTAGGGGGAAGGTAATAAAGGGCAAGGGTCAGGGGAAAGAGAGCTTAGGGGAGTGGGAGATACCAGCAGGATCAAGAACAGAGAGGGAGAACAAGGAAAGTGAGACCATGATCAATGAAGACTCCCATGGGAATAGGAAGAAGCAAAGTGCTAAAGAGGTCCCCAGAAATCCACAAAAATAACTCCACAATAGACTACTGGCAATGGTTGAGAGAAAGCCTGAACTGACCTACTCTGGTGATAGAATGGCCCAAGACCCTAACTGTCGTGATAGAAGTCTCATCCAATGACTGATGGAAGCAGATGCAGAGATCCATGGCCAGGACCCAGGTGGAGCTCCAGGATTCCAATCAGCTAGAGAGAGGAGGGACTGTATGAGTGAGAGATGTTGAGACAATGATTGGAAAAAACACAGGGACAAATAGCCAAACTAGTGGAAACACATGAACTTTGAACCAATAGATGAGGAGCCCCCATGGAACTGGATCAGGCCCTCTGGATAAGTGAGATAGTTGATTAGCTTGAAATGTTTGGGAGGCCCCCAGGCAGTGGGACTGGGACCTGTCCTTAGTGCATGAGCTGGCTGTTTGGAGCCTGGGGCCTAAGCTGGGACACTTTGCTCAGCCTGGGTGAAGGGAGGAGTGGACTGGACCTGCCTGGACTGAATCTATCAGGCTGAGCTGAATCCCTAGGGGAGTTCTTGCTCTGGAGGAGGTAGGAATGGAAGGTGGATTGGGGGGAGAGCAGGGGGGGTAGGAGGAGGGAGGACAAGGGAATCCATGGCTGACATGTAAAATTAAATTAACTATACAATTTTATAAATAAATAAATATAAATAATAAAATAAAGAATCTAAAGTCAGGCAAGATGGTTTACCACGTAGATTTACTTGCTGACAAACAAATGACTTGGATTCTATCGCTGAGAACCACATGGTGGAAGGAAAAGAACAAATCCTGCAAGCTGCCTGCTGACCTTCACATCTGTACTGTGGTATGTATATACACACATACATACACACAAACAAATAAATATAATGAAGAAACTAATATAGGTTTTAAAAAATTAACTGTCAATGTATGTGGACATTACTTTTAGTCTCTCAGCTTCATATAAGTTATTTATATATCTTTCTTATTCTGGAATGGTCACTGTATGTACCATGTTTTAAAATGAATAAAAATGTACTGGTAGGATGGTTCCATTGGTAAAATTGTTTGTTACCAAAGTTGATTTAGATGTCAAGGGCCCATATGGTAAAAGCAGAGAACAGAATCCTAATTGTTATCTAATTTGCATATGTGTTTCATGGCTTTCACACTAATATACACAGACAGAAACAGACAGACAGACACAGAAACAAAGACATACACATGTTATAGAATGTTATTTTAAAATGTGTTACATTTGTTTCAGGTGGAACAATTTTTAATTGATGCAAAGATGTGTTGCATTCTTTTATGTTGCATTTGTTTTACTCTGTGGACTTCTGCATGTCCTCCTATATCTGCTTTTCAGGAGGCTTGTTCCCTCTTCCTTCAGGTTGTAGGCTTTCCCTGGATACCCTCCTCAGGCATCGGCTTTGCCAGGATGACCATGTCAACACTCAGGCTTTCACTGCTGCTGCTCCCACCACACACCTGTAGTCCCTGGTACATGTGAGCTGCTGTTGCTGCTCTCTTTCTGACTGTACACCACCTGTGTTCTCTGACCAGCCATTTAGTGCAAAAACAGCCAGTCTCATATCTATATGGTGAGACACATGGAAATTCTTATGGGTGAAATTAATTTTATTTAAGTCTTCCCCACATTAAGGGAGTTAGGACTCTGTGTGGTTCTACAGTTGATGACTTGAAAATGGAAAAATTAAAGGAAGGGATAACTTACTCAGCTGAGATTGATATAATGTTGATTATAATGATTATCAGCTTGGTATTTCATGCTTCATCCTTAAAAATGTGGTTTAATAATGGTGCCAAATATGAAAAATTGACTGATAATACACAATCCTTAAAAAATACCTACTAATAAAACTAAGGACAATATTCACACACACACAATGAAATTTATAGCAGAACAAACTACACCATTGCATTATGAAAATGAAGAAGAATTGCCCACGGTTATTAGCAAATCAACTTTAATGCATCAGGATGCCATACAAGAATGCCCATCAGGTAATAGGCATCCCCAAGGTTATGCAAAAGTTAACTGGGATACCATAAAAGAGTTGAAGATACTTATGGAACTATTCATTTCATATGGTATGTATTTACTCTTTTTCAAGAAGATGCTAAATTCATGGGGCAACTCATAACAGAATTATTCGATAGTCCTGGGAAGATTTAGTTACAGCAATATTAGAAGCTGGTCCTTGGTTACAATAGAAAACATGGTGGAGAGGAAGCTAAAGTCATAGAACAATTAGGTGTGGCTAGAGGTATTGTAATTTCCCAAGACCATCTTTTCAGTGAAGGGCAGTATGCTGACTTGCAAAAACTGTTTATATTTGATAATTACACCTTGGCTTCATGCCGTATAGCAGCTTTGAATGTTTGGGAAAAGTTTGAAGAATCATGGAAGAGGACTGAGTCATTTAATAAAATTATACAAAGCCCAAAAGAGGCCTTCACTGATTTTTTTTTTACAAAGATTGACTTTATGTATAAATAGAATGGTTTCAGATGCAGAAGTTAAACAAATATTACTTCAATTACTAGCTTTTGAAAATGCTGATTAAGATGCAAAAGTGTGATTAGACCCTTAAAGGCAAGCTCAGCACCCACAGATAAATGGATTCAAAATGCAGCTGATATTGATACATATGATGATACTTGGGTAGGAAAAGCATTTCTAAAAATTAAAAAAAAATCAATATGTCAGATGTTTTAATTGTGGTAAACAAGGCCATATGGAAGGGACTGTAAGCAAGGATTTTCCAGAAACAATGATTTTTTTCCAGAGATAATCCAAAAAGAAGGCACCAAGCTTCTGAATTATGCAGAAGGTGTGGCAAAGGCCAGCCAGCAATGGCCAAATGAATGAAGATCAACATGAGACAGGCAAGATAACTCTTTGCTACTGGGAAATGCATTAAAGGACCTCTCCCAGACCACACTGTCTTATTTGGTTCAACCATTCCCTGTCAGCATTGGAGATACTCATCCACAGAGCATTTAAAATATTTAAAACCAATTATTAATAAATAATTCAGTAGATAAAACAAAATTCTCAGGAGAGACCTCAAAACAAGCATTTTGTCAAAGTTCTATAAATGATCAAAGACCAATGATTAAAAAAAATGAGTAAATGACATTGTAATTGAAATTATAATAGACATAGGCAGGTATGTGACAATAATTTCACACACACATTCACACACACACACACACACACACACACACACACACACACACAAAACCAATTGGCATCCTGATTGGCCTTTTTAGGAGGTAACTATTCAGCTTCTAGGAATTAGAAATTATCACAAATGAAACAAAGTACAGAGTGGTTGCACTGTATATTGCCAGAAGGACAGATAGGGAAATTAAAGCCATATGTGTTAACATATTTATGAGAGCATGATTTGTTACAACAATGACAAACCTAGAATTACATCTCTCCAATCTCAGAAACAAACTATAAAATAATGAATGCTTTTCTGAGACAAATATTAAATGTATTATGAAGGACAGTCATTCACCGTACAGTTGTTAATAAACAAGGCACAACAGATGTTGATCTTTTACAGGTACCAATAGCCCTACCTTTAAAATAGTTAACTGGCAAACCTGTCTGGGAGGAACAATGTTTTTTGACACTAGAAAAATACAGGCAGTAGAACAGCTGGTATAGGAGCACCTAAATGCTCAAAATATTGAAGAATCAATCAGTCCTTGGAATTCTTCTATATTTGTCATTTAAAAAGTCTGGAAAATGGAGAATAGTAACAGATTTGAAATCTATCAATAAAGTGATCCAGCCAAAGGGCTTGTTATATAGCCTGGAATTCTCTTGCCTTCTTTACTACCTAAAGCATGGTCTATTATAAGATAAATTTAAAAGACTCCTTTACAATAACAGAATAGACAAAAATTTGCCTTCACAGTGTTTTCTTATAATAATTCTATAGACACAGGTACCACCCATACCAGTTGGAAAAATAGTGAGCAACTGGCCTCCCAGCTAAACTGCCCCAACCTGCAGCCCCTAAGTACCAAGGCACATCTCATGCCCTTCTACCTCCCATTTTAGCATCAGCAAGGCAGTTAGGGTCTGCCCCCAACTCTGATGGAAGTCGACTGCTCTGGTGTAGTCCCTACCAGCTGGACAGCAAGTGACAGATTTGCCTGCAGACTGAAACACTACTGCTGACATTCTGTTATCGCAAGACCAACTCTGCCACCTAACCCCACCCACCTCATCATCTATCCCATGGCTAACCCTTGCTCACAACTCCAGCAAACTCCCTAGGCACGAATACAGGCCACACCCATTGGAAAAAGAGTTGAGAGACTAGTCTCCCAGCTGGGCTGCCTCAACCTCCAGCCTTAATCTCCAGGGTACATCTTTTGCCCCTCCCCTCCTATCTCAGCTCCAGGCAGAGAGCTGGCATCATCCCCCAAATCTTATTGAATTCCACTATTTGGATATCGTTCCCACCAGCTGGCCAGCAGGTGAGAGACCTGTCTGCAGGCAGGACGACCATTGTTGCCACCCACTGGATTCTGTTCTCCCAAGACCCACTCTGCCACCCTACATCACCCACCTAATCATCCACTTTGTGGCCACCTTTCCCCACAATTGCAGGAGACTCCATAGTCACAGGTACAGCCCATGCCAGTTGAAAGAACAGGAGCATATGCTGGATATAGGCACTGAACCCCCCCCAAAAAAAAAAAAACATCAGCTGAGATATGCTACTAGAGTGGATGACATTCTAATCATCAGAAACCTTGGACATTCATGCCAGAAAAATAAAGGAATTAGATAACAAAGGAACAAAACACCCATACAATAAAGACAAATACTAGGAACAACACCCAGACCTATAATCATCCCAAATCCAGATGCATAAATACCAGTGTAAGAATACATACAAATAACAGAATGGGCAAGTTGAGGCAAACTCAAAAAAATTGGAAGAAATCAATAAATTCCTTAAAGAAAGCCAAGAACAACAAGGACAATCAAAGAGGAAAGGGAAATGGTTCAAGACTTGGAAATTGAAATAGAAGTAATAAAGAAAACATAAACCAAGGTAATCCTGGAAATGGAAAATCTGGGCAACAAATCACCAACAGAATACAAGAGATGGAAGAGAGAAACTCAGGCATTGTAGATATGATAGAGGACATAGATTCATCAGTCAAAGAAAATGTTAAATCCAAAAAATTACTAACACAAGACATCCAGGAAATCTGGGACACCATGAAAAGTCCAAACTTAAGAGTAGTAAGAAAAGAAGAAGAATCACATCTCAAAGGCATGATTATAATAAAATAAATTATATTTAAAAATCATAGAAGAAAACTTTCCCAACCTAAAGAAGGACATGACTATAAAGGCACAACAAACAGAATAAAGAAAGAAAGAGCTGCAAAGGAAAAAGTCCAAGTAACATATAAAGGCAGACCTATCAGAATTATACCTGACTTCTCAATAGTGACTCCAAAAGTCAGAAGGGACTGGACAGATGTTTTACAGACACTAAGAGACCACTGATGCCACCCAAAGTATTATATCCTGCGAAATTTTCAATTAACATACATGGAGCAATACAATATTTCATGACAAAACCAGATTTGAACATCTATTTACAAATCCAGTCCTATAGAAAGTGCTAGAAGGAAAACTGCAAGGCAACTTAGAGGCAGGCAGGAGATCCAAGAGGGTGAGACAGGAAGATAAATGGCAGAGGTAAAGGAGATGCCAGACACTACCAGCAGAAGCAAGTTGTAAAAGTACCAGTAAACCATGTGGCAACTTATAGATTAATAAAAATGGGTTAAGTTATAAGAGCTAGCTAGCAAGAAGCTTGCCATAAGCCATGCAATTGGTAATTGATATTAAGCCTCTGAATGATTATTTTATAAGTGGTTGAGGGACAGCGTGGCCAGGCAGTATTGGAGAAACCTTCTGGCTACACAACCCCATTCTCACTAATGGACAGGTCTTCAAGACAGAAACTAAACAGAGAAATAAGGGAACTAACTGATGTTATGATTCAAATGGACTTAATAGATATCTACAGAATATTTCACCTAAACACAAAATTTAGCTTCTTCTCAGCACCTCATGGAAACTTCTATAAAGCTGACCACATACTCAATCATGAAGCAACCCTCAACAGGTCCAAAAAATTAAAATAAACCTTGTATCTTATTGAATTACCACAGGTTAAGGTAGAGTTCAACAACAACAGAAACTATAGAAAGCATACAAACTCATGGAAACGGAACAAATCTCAACTGAATTACCAACGGGTCAAGGAATGAAAGAAAAGAAAGACTTCCTAGAATTAATTGAAAATGAATGTACAATAAACCCAAATCTTTGGGGCACAATGAAAACTGGGCTAAGAGGAAAGTTCATAGTACTATATGCCTACATAAAGAATTTAGAAAAATATCATACTAGCAGCTAAAAAGAACACCTGAGCGCTCTAGAATAGAAAGAAGCAAACACACCCAGAAAGAGTGGAAAGCAGGAAATAATCAAACAGAGGGCTGAAAACAATAAAATAGCAACAGAGAACAATACAAAGAATCAATTCAACAAAGAGTTGGTTCTTTGAGAAAAATCAACAAGGTAGACAAACCCTTATCGAAATTAAATAAATGGTAGGAAAAGAATATCCAAATTAACAAAATCAGAAGCAAAAAAGGGGATATAGCAACAGACAGTGAGGAAATCCAGAGAATCATTATGCCATATTTCAAAAACCTATACTTCCCCAACTTGGAAAATTTAAAAGAAATGGACAATTTTATGGTAGGTACCATATACCAACAATAAATCAAGACAAGATAAAGAATTTATATAGACCTATAAGCCCATAGGAAATAAAGCAGTCATTAAAAGTCTATCAACCAATAAAAGCCCAAGGACAGGTTGTTCCAGTATAAAATGTTACCAGACTTTCAAAGGAGACCTAATACCACAGTACTCAAATTATTCCACATGATAGAAAAGGAAGGAACATTGTCACATTCTTTTTATGAGGCTACAGTTACGCTTATACCCAAACCAAACAATGACTCAACCAAGGTAAAAGAATTACAGAACAAATTCCCTCATGAACATTGATTCAAAAATACTCAATAAAATACTGGCAAACCAAATAAATGAACACATCAAAAAGATCAACCACCATGATAAAGTAGGCTTCATCCCAGAGATGTGGGGGTGGTTCAAAATATAAAAATCTGTCAATGTAATCCATCATATAAACAAACTGAAAGAAAAAAAAACCACAATCAAATCACTTGATGCTGAAAAGGCCTTTGACAAAATCCAATACCCCTTTATGATAAAGGTCTTGGAGAGATCATGGGTACAAGGAACATACCTAAACATAGTAAAAACAATAAACAGCAAGCCAACAGTCAACATCAAATTAAATAAAGAGAAATTCAAAGCAATTCCATTAAAATTGAGGAAACAAAAATTCCATAAAAATCAGGAACAAGACAAGGCTGCCCATATTCTCTCTATCTATTCATTATAATACTCAAAATTCTAGCTATGGTGATAACACAACAAAAGGAGATCAAGGGGATACAAATTGGAAAGGAAGGGGACAACTTTTCACTATTTGCAGGTGATATAATGGTTTATATAAGTGACCTCAAAAACTCTACCAGTGAGCTCCTACAGCTGATAACCACTTTCAGTGATGTGGGTGGATATAGCATTAACTAAAAAAATGAGTAGCCCACCTATATACAACTGATAAACAGGCTGAGAAAGAAATCAAGGAAACAACACCTTTTTACAATAGCCACAAATAATATAAAATACCTTGTGGTAAGTCCAACCAAAAAGTGAAAGACCTGTATGACAAGAACTTAAATTCTTTGAAGAAAGACATTGAAGAATATATTAGAAGACAGAAAGATCTCCCATGCTCATTGATCAGTAGGCATAGTAAATATGGAAATCTTATAAAAAATAATGTACAGATTCAATGCAATCCCAATCAAAATCCCAACAAAATTCTTCACAGACTTTGAAGAAATAATACTCAATTTCATATGGAAAAAGAAAAAACCCAGGATAGCTAAAACCATCCTATATAATAAACACGCTTCTGGATTTATCACCAATCCTGTTTCCAAGTCCTATTATAGAAGAGTAGTAATACAAATAGCATGGTGTTAGAATAATATTAGAGATGTAGATCAGTGGAATTGAATAAAAGTCCCTGGTATAATTGTACAAACTTATGAGCACTATTTTTGAAAGACAAACAAAAATTATACAATGAAGAAATAATGTATCTTTGACCAATTTTGTGTTCAAAAGTGGATGTTGGCAAGTAGAAGAATGAAAATAGATTCATATCTTTCACCCTGCACAAAACTCAAGTACAAGTGGATTAAAGACCTCAACATAAATCCAGGTATACTGAACCTGTTAGAAGAGAAAGTGGGAAGTAGCCTTGATTGTATTGGTACAGGAGAACCTGCTCCTGAATAGTATACAATCAGCATAGATAATGAGAACCACAATTAATAAATGGGACCTCATGAAACCAAAAAGCTTCTGTAAAGCAAAAGGCAGGGTCATTAAGACAAAATCGCAGCCTACAGAATTGGAAAAATATTCATCAACTCCTCATGTGACAGAGGACTAATCTCCAAAAGCTAAAGAACTCAAGAAAGTAGACTCAAAGTACCAAATAATCCAATTTAAAATGTGCTACTGATCTAAACAGAGACTTCTCAACAAAAGAATCTCACATAGCCAAATTACACTTAAAGAATTGTTCAATATTCTTAGCCATAGGGAAATGCTAATCAAAATGACTTTGAAATTCAATCATATGCCTGTCAGAATGACTAAGAAAAAAAACATTATCAGGTTATGTTGTAGAGGATGTAGAGTAAGAGGAACACTCCTCCACTGCTAGTTGGAGTGCAAACTTGTACAGCCACTATAGAAATCAATATGGCCTCTCAACAGAAAATTGGAAATCAATCTACCTTATAACCCAGCTATACCAATTTTGTGTATATACCCAAAGGATACTCAATCATATCATAAGGACACTTGCTTAACTGTGTTCATGGCACCATTATTCATAAAAACCAGAACCTAGAAACAACCTTGATGCCCCTCAACTGAACAACGGCTAAAGAAAATTAGGTACATGTACACAATGGAATATTACTCAGCTGTAGAAAACAATGACATTATGAAATTTGCAGTCAAATTGATGGGAGCAGAAAAACACCATCATTGAGGTAACCCAGACCCAGAAAGACAAACATGTATAGTTTATACTCGTAAGTAGGTATTAATTATAAAGTAAAGAATTACCATGCTACCTTCCACAGGCCCGAGAGAGGCTAGGTAACAAGGAGGGCCCAAAGAGGAATGCATAGACTTCCCTGGGAAGGGGAAATCAAATAGAACACTTGAACAAACAGAGAGTGGGTGGATGGGAACCTGAGGGATCCAGTTGGGTTTGTTTTGAGTGGTGTGGAAGGGGAGAGTATTGGAAGAGACTTCTTGATGGGGGGGGGCAATTTTGGGTTATGGAGAAATCTGGTGCCAGGAAACTCTCAGGAATCCACAAAGATGGCCCCACCTAAGACTCCTAGCAACAGTGGATAGAGTGACTGAGTTGGTTATATCCTGTAATCAGATTAGTGATTACCTCAATTGTCATCAGAGAGCCTTCAATCCAGTAACTGACATAAACAAATGCATGGATTCACAGCCAAGCACTGGGCTGAGCTCATGGAATCCTGTTGAAAAGAAAGAGGAAAGATTGTGTGAGCCAGGGAGTTCAGGTCATCATAAGTAAACACACAGATACAACTGGGCTAGGCTCACAAGATCTCACAGACTCTAGACCAACAGCTACGGAGCCTGTACACTCTCTAAGTATGTTTGACTGTTGCATAGAGGACTCCCAGTAGTGGGATACTGGCCTGTCTCTGTCACTTGAGTTGGCATTTGGGAACCTATTTCTCATAATGGGTTGCCCTACCAAGCCTTAATACAAATGGAGGAGCTTAGTCCTACCTCAATTCAATATGCCCTGCTCTGTTGACACCCATCAGAGGCAGGCCTATTTCAGAACAGAAACAGAGGAGAAATGGATGGTGGAGAGGGGATACAAAGGAGGGAACAGGAGGAAAAAAAGGAGACAAAAATGTGGTCTGGTTCTAAAATAAGTGAAAAAAATAACAGGATAGAGAAAAATTTGCCTTCACAGTGCCTACTTATTATAATTCTCAGCCCCTTAAAAGGTACCAGTGGAAGTTCTTCCAGAAGGGATATTTAAAAACTCCACTTTGTGTTGGTATTTTGTACAATGAGCACTTTAAATAATTCATAAATAGTTTCCTGGCTGTATAATTTACCATTATATGGGTGATATCTTAATAGATTATTCAAACTCAGATAATTTAGGAAAATGTTTGAAGAAGTAAAGATTTTGCCTTGTTGAGGATTAGAAATTGCTCCTAGAAAAATACATAAATGAGATTCTACTAATTACCTATGATGTAAGATAGGTTTACAAAAATTCATATATAGAAAGTACAAATTAGGAAAGATCAATTACAAAATCTCAATGATTTTCAAAAATTGCTGGGACATCAGCTGGGTAGAACCCACAATTAGATTAACATCTCAAAAGCTAAGAATTTATTTCAAACCTTACAAGGTGATAAGGACTTAGATAGTCCAAGAATATTATCAGCTGAGGTGGAAAGGGAAAGATGGAAATAGATTTGTTAGAAAAGAAGCTATAGGATGCACATGTGGATCACTTGGATCCAGAATTTGATTGTATTCTGGTTGTTTTACCTTCTCTGCATTTTCTCATGGGAATTCTTATGCATAGAGAAGATATTTTAGAATGGGTGTTTTTGCCACACAGAGTAAATATATGAGACCTATATAGAAAAAGGTTCTGAGTTTATTCTGAATGGGAAATTGAGACTTCATCAATTAACAGGAATAGACCCAGCAGCATTGTAGTACCTTTTACTAATGCTGAAATTGCCACATTATTGGCAGAAAATGAACATTTGCAAAGAGCATGCAGTAATTTCTTTGGAGAGATTAGCAACAAATATCCCCAAAGCAAGAAACTTCAGTTTATAAAAGGAACTAATTAGATCCCTCCTCACATTGTATGAGGAGCACTAATTTCTGGAGCTCCTATATTCTATATTGATGCAAATGAAGTAGGAAAGGAAGGTTATATGTTAGGAAAAATAAATAAAATGGCTCAAAGCTCTTATGAATCCATTCACAATCAGAATTATATGCTATTCACATGGTATTATTAGATTTTCCAGAAACTCTTCATATAGTTACTGAATTCAATATGCATAACAGAATTGTTTTACATATTGTCACTGCTGAACTTATTCAAAATGATTCAGAATTAACTTTGTTATTTATTCAATGACAAAAATAATCATAAATAAAAATCATTCCTTTTATGTAACACGTATCAGATCTGATATGGGACTATCAGGCCCTCTAGCACAAGATAATGATGGAATTGATCGAAAATTGGTAGAAAATATGCTATTAGCTTCAGAATTTCATAAAAAAATGTTAATAGAAAAAGTATGAAGAAATATTTTTCTAACACTTCACAACATCTAAGAAATTATAAGGAAATATTTCTGTTGTTCTTTGTATAAACAAATTCCATAACCTGCAGGAAGTAACTCAAAAGGTACTCAAAGAAATGAAATTTGTCAAATGGGGGTGTCTCATTTTGTGGATTTTAGAAAAGTAAAATATATGTACCATACCATAAACTCATGTTCAGGATTTCAATTGGCAACAGTTTTGAGTTCTGAAAAAGCTGATTCTGTAATTGAACATTTATTTAAAATCATGCTCATTATGTAAATACCTGTAAAAATTAAGACTGACAATGCTCTAGCACATGTCTCTAGTAAAATTAAACAGTTTTTTGCATATTACAACATAAAGCATATTATAGGTACACCACACAATCCTATAGGGAAATCAGTTATAGAATAATCTATTTGATCTCTAAAATTTGTTTGATAAACCCAAAGGGGTCATAAAGACCCCCAAAGATAGATTGTACAATGCTTTATTAACTTTAAGTTTTCTAAATGCTAATGAGAAAGGAATGAATGCTGAGGAGAGACATTGGATAATAATTGAATTAAATCAGCCTTTAGACTTTAAAGATATGTTGACCTCAGTAAGGAAACCAGGATAGGTGTTATGTTGGATAAGAAGTTTTGCTTTTTTTTCCACGGGAGAAGAAAAGCTATGGGTACCATCAAGTTTGATAAAGATTAGATTTGAACAGGAGAGAATTCTTGATTAGAAGAGGTGATAGTTCATCAAAGAGCATGGACATTCAATCTAAACTAACTGATAAGACTATTAAATGCCTATCATTTGATCAAACATAACCTGCCAAAAAAGGAAACGCCCCAAAGTCAGTGTTGGCACAGGGTTTTGATTTTGTCTTTCTGAGAGAATACAGGCATCCAACTAAGGATTCTGAAGATCAATGAAAAATAAGACATCTGAAGAAGGATGAATCATCCAGAGAAAATATCCCAAGAAAAAGAGTAAGTTCACCTAATAGTATAACACATTTCCAAAATGATAAAAATTTCATAAATCTTCCCAAGTGTTGTTTTCTGCTGTTCTCTACAGGCACATAAGACAAATGGTATTTTGTAGTCCAAATTCAATTCGAAATTAAAGATGGCTTTGGAGTTGGAGAGTGGCCCCCCTCCTTCTCTAAACCCAAGCAGGCTTGTTAAAATAAAATCTAAAATCTCTCTCTCATGTCATAAGAGCCACCTGATATGGGACAGAAACAAAACCAAATTTATGGGACTATTCTTTTGCCACTAATCTCATAATCTTTGGCTTTATCTTGAATCTTAAACACACACACACACACACACACACACACACACACACACACACACACGTTTAAAGTTTCTGTTGTAAAAATAATGGTCAAATAGAGTACTAACTAATTCCAGAAACAATTCATCTAGTTTCCTGTATGTGATTTCTGGCTTGAGTCTGAAGCAGGTAACTAGAAATTAAGCTTGTGTACCCTGGATGTATTTAATATAGTGTATTCATTTAACCTTTCTGAGATCTCCTGCACATAACATTTAAAATGGTTAAGTTTTCTGCAGTAAACTGTGATCATTCCAACAGTAACATTTAATGTCTCCAAAAAGATGATAGGGACCCACAACAATGATTCCACCTGGATTTCCACAATACCACTTACCTGACAAACACCACCCAAAGATTAGCTTTGGATTTCAAACTGCTCAGGGCAATTTCAAGGTCATTCAACAACATGGTCCAGCCTCATAGACTACTCCAATCAGGACTTCAGATGAGCCTTAAACTTTCCCATCACATTGAGGCTAGACCACTGCTAGTGCTCCCATGATGTGATCATTAAATCATTTTTCCAAGGGACCCCTAAAGGTGCCATTGTCCACAGAGAGCAGGAAGTAATTTTAAGAACATAATACTAACTCTTAAAAGTTGGGGTGGGTGGTTTCTGGTCATTAGGTGGATGCTTGTTATAATTTAGGTATGGGGGGGTATTGGCACTTGTTATTTGTCACAATCAGGGAGGAAAGTAAGCAAAGGAGATTAGATTCAGGGATCTTATTATGAAAAGACAAAAGGAGGTATAAAGGAATGATAGGATAAAATGGTAAATTATCAAATATATGTTTAAACTAAAAAGGAACTATTGATTGGTATGGATTTTTGCATATTGTTACAAGTTAAGGTTACTTTTGTTAGAACATACTGTATATTTGCTTCTACTGTTGTTTAACGGAGTTTTGTATATTGACATAATTTTTAAGGTTATTTTTGTTTTAACATACTGTATATATGCTCCTTTTGTTTTTAGGAATTGTACCTATGCAGCTCATTTAAAAATTTAATATAAAGTTCTAGTTCTCACAATCAATTATTAGAAGTGGTTTACAATGAATAAAAAATGCAGGTTAAAAATTCATGTTTAACAATCAAACTTGCAGTCATGTTAGGTATGTTTTCAAGGTTGAACATATATTTTATATAGATAGGTGGTCTTCAAACACTTCAGAGATTTATAGAATATGGTATTTAAGATGTTTCCATAACATAAGGCTTTCCATGAAAATGAGGTAAGTCTGTTACTGGCAGCACCAATCTACTTAAAAAAATAAAACAATTCATAATGGGCATTGAAGTATCTCCATATGGAGTTTGCTTTCAATGTGGCAGAGATAGACACTGGGCAAGAAACCAACCTTGCCTCTACTGCTGACAATATGCTTTCTAAATTGAACTAGAAAGACACAAAAGATGGTGATTGCCAAACTTTGCTAAGATGAAGTAGGACAGTCCTGCAAAATTATTGCTTCATGGAAAAGTCTGTCAGATATTCTAGATCTGTGGGTTGAAGACAGATGCCCCAACATTATAGAGGAATATTGGGTGACTGTCCAGGCAGCTAAATGTGTTTATTTTGTCATTTCTATAATTTTGGAAGTTGATTGCTCTGCAATTCTTGTTTACTAAGGTATAATTTTATCCTTCTTGAATCTCTGATGGGGTTGGAGACTAGACAGTTATACCACTTTCTTTGTTGCCAAAATAAGAAAAGAAACTTGCAAAAGACATGTAAAGTTTATAAGGTTGAGAGACATAAATGGTTAAGCTGTTTAAGAAAAAATTTAAAGTTCTAAAATGATATTTTTTAGGATGGTATTACAAGTTATGGTAGAAAATAGTTTAGGTATAAAACATTGGATTCATAAAGATAAAATAGATAATAGAGGATTTTTCTCTGAATTTGCCAAATACTAATGGACCAGGTATTGTGAATTCTTACCAGATAATTGTTATTGTTATATATAATTTTACTGCATTAGAGTTCAAACCTTTCCTTTTTATTTAGAGAAAATGGGAGAAATGTTGTAGGATAAACTTTTTGTATACTGTGATGATGTGTCTTTGTCAAGACACTTTTTGATTGGTTTAATAAAGAGCTGAATAGCCAGTAGCTAGGCAGGAGAGAATTGGTGGGATATACAGAAGAGAGGGTGACTCAGATGGATGGATCTAGGCATGTGGGAGATGTGAGTGAGACACAGAGTTGGACATGCAGAATGAAGGAGAGGTAAAAAGCCATTTGGCAGAATTTAGAGTAATAGAAGCAGGGTAATTTAAGTTATAAGAGCTAATTGGGAAGATGGGTAAGCTAAAGGTTAGGGTTCATAATTAACAATAAGTCTTAGTGTTATTATTTGCTAGCTGGTGCTGCCATAACAAAGTCAAACAAGAAAGCTTGCTACATTGATGGTTCTAAGAAATATCAGTTACAGTTTCACTCTGAGAGTTCTTCATTGATTTTCCGATTTAATTGTATGTCCATTGCTTAAAATGGCATTCAAATTTCTCAACTAATATTGTAATGACATAACATTTCTCTAGGTCTATTAATACCTTAACTTTTAGGGTGATCCTATAAAGGGAGCATATGTATTTAGCATTGATTCTTCTTTTTTTGAGCTGATCTCTTTATGGTTATATAATGATTTCTCTATTTATTCTGATGGAAAAGTTATGTTGATAAAAACACAGATATGATTTTTCACTTCTAATTTTCATGTAAAATTACATTCTATCCTCTTATTTTTCAGAGGATGTATGCCAATGAAATAATTTTTTTGTGTGATTTTCTTGTTTTTTCTTTTTCCTTTTCTTTCAGAATATCACTGTCTTCAAGTCATATACACATATAGGGTATGGTGACTACATTTTACCTTATTTTTTGATGAACATAATATTTGCAATTATAACCATTTTTAAGTTCACAATTCATTTGCATGAATTACATTCAAGATATTAATTACACTCATGATATTCATTAATTACACTAATGATATTAATTACATTTGTGGTATTCATTGATTACATTTGCAGTATTCATTCAAAGACTGTATTTATGATATTCATTAATTATATTAATTGTATTGATTTATTACATTCATGATATTATGTCCTGATACTACTGTCCATTTGTGGGACTTTTCCATCATACAAAAAAAAACTCTGTACTTAGGAAGTAATTGCTCTATATTCCTTTCTTCTCCATCTTGAGATAACATCTAATCTTTCTGTCTCTATGAATTTGTATTTCCTATATATTTCATGTAATAGAATTCTATTGTATTTGTCCTTTTTTGAATGTAAAGACATTTTATGTACAACTGCAGGAGAAATAATACACATTTAGCTTAAGCATAAAAACAGGTTATAATTAAAAATTCCAGGTTTATTTGAAAATGGAAAATATTTTCTCTGTAGAAAATAGTAAAAATGATAACATTTCCCAATAAGCCCTTTTAAGCCAAATAATAGCTGAATTATACATATAAATATTGATTAGAATTTGGGATACAGAAGAAACCTATCTTCATCTGTTCAGAGAGGTATGTTTTACTTAAGTTGTGTAAGTGAGATTTGAGTGTGATTTTCTTATGACCATCAAAAATTTGTAACTTGTTTTAGTATCTGCTCACAATGATTTAGAGAATTTTGTCCAATTCTCTTTGAGGTAATTTTCGCAGGTAGTATCTTGTCATAGGTATTTTGTAGCATTTTCTAGACATTCTATAATTTTCTTTTTTCTCTTTTATAGTTTTCCTTGATGTTTAAGTGAATTACTCTGGGAGAATATTTTGATTTTTTCAACATTTTTTATTTTTGTATTATAAATCAAATTATTTTATGTTTATATTATAAAATTCTTTATTCATGGTTAATATAAGTTTGCTTTAAACATTTTAGGCAATAACAACATTTTTTCAGATGGAAATAATATAATTATATTATAAAGAGTAGAAAAAACAAATAATCAAAATATACTAGTAATAAATTTGAAAAATTATATTTTATCAATCCGCATATTAGTTTTGCTAATAATTTTTTATATTTTTCATTGCTTAGCATATTAACTTACCTATATAATTTTGATTACTACATATTTCCTCTGTACTAAAGATATGAATGTTATACTTATGTTTGTAATATCAAATAATTCTCAATTGGTTTGCATGTCTCCTCTGTGTAGTGATTTGAAAGATTTCATTTGGTTGCTTCTTTCAAAAATCTTTTCCTTTCAATTTCTAAAATATTTTTAGTTAATTAATGTATTTTTATTCAAAACATTTATACAATACATTTTTTATCATACTCTTACTCATTCCTTAACTCCTCCCACATGCTCACCAATGCCTACCAAACAAAAACAAATAAGTAAAATGAAAGTCAAAACAACAAATAATGAAAACTAACAAAATAAGCAAAAAGAAAAAAAACACAAAACAAAATGCACTGAAAATACAGAGTTCACTTTGTGTTGGCCAACTACTACCAACTACCAAAGCAAGGGCCTGCCCTAGAGTATACCCATGATGTTGTCTTTCCAGGAGGTATCAATTGCCAACAGCTTCTTGATTAAGGGTAGGATAGAATATTATGTTTCTTCTCTGTCCTAGGAAGTTTTCTTGTTTGTACCTGTTCAAGTTTTGTGTTTCACCATCTCTGTGTGTTTGTATTTGCACCAATCCTCTTGTATCTAGATAAGGTTATTTCCCTGCACTAATCCAGCACCTCTGGCTCTTAATTTTTTTTTCTGTCTTCTCTTCTGCATAGGTTCCTGAGCCGTGAGAAACGCGGTTTGATAATGGCATTCCACTTAGTATAGAGTGCTCCAAAGCCTCTTACTCTCTGCACACCAATAAGTTGTAAGTCTCTGTGGTAATCACTATTTACTGCAAGAAGAAATTTCTCTGATGAAAATTGAGCAATGCTCTGTTCTAAGCCTAGAACAATGTGTCATTAAAAGGCAGTTTATTGCTATGTTCATTTCGGACAACAATAGTAGTAATTTTTCCCCATAATGCCAATGACCAATCTAGTCTCAGGTTCTTGGACACGTTAGCAGTATCAGATATGGGTTCTTTCTTCTGGAATACTCCTTAAACCCACTCAAAAAATTTTAATAATTTCCATAACGTCCGTATTATTTCACTATGCAGGTAGGCTGCTGTTGTAGGTCAAAGGGTTTATAGTTGGATGATACATTTCTCCTTCAGTAGCTTGCAAAATACCTTCCAGTACCATCAGTGCTGCTATATGTCAATAAAAATGAAACAGATAGCTGAGCACCAGTGCAATACTCTCATGTTCAATGACACAAGTATATGTTGTTTTCAGCAACAGGATTTTATTATCATCAGATTATGGAGAGTAACCAATAGCCATGGAAGTAAGCTGTTAAGTTTGGGGTTGTCTGTGGCAGATACTTTTCAGATACCCAAGAAGATAAATTGGTCCCTGGCCCTAGGTGTACTATGTAGTGACACAAGATATTTAGTTGGGGCATTCTCTGCTCCACTATATGGTGAATCTATTTAAATTCTTTTCATGTATTCAGATATATTAGGAAGTTTCTATGGTAGGAGCTTGCCATATAGGTTTACAAATGGCCTTTAGTAGTTAGTTGCCATTCCCCATATTCCCTCCTCTATCCATCAATTTATTCCCCCTTGCTTTTTATTCCTCCTAACTCTAGTTTCCCATTTTTCTCTTTATAACACTATGCTTTATTTCTCTTTCTATTGAAGAGTCCATTCTTCCCTTACTAGCTACCTAACTTCTGTGGTTATTCATACTGAAGCAGATATATCCAAAGCTTTTCATAAACTAGATATAAGAAAAATACACAGCATTCTTTTTGAGCCAGAGTTAGTCCCGTGAAGATGGTTTTTTCTTGTCCTTTCTTTATCTGCAAATTTCATGACCTAATTTTTCTTAATAGCTTAATGGCAAACCATTGTTTAAATGTACCCCATTTCTTTATTCATTTGTTATTTGTTGGGTATGTAGGTTTTCTGCAACTTCTGCATATTCTGAATAAAGTGCTAATGGACATGGATGGGCAGGTATTTCTGTAGCATGATATAGAAACCTTTGACTACATGCTCAAGATTGGTGTAGCAGGATCTTGAGTTAAATCAACTCTGTCTTTCTGAACAAGTAGCCAAATATGGCACCCTCAGTTCTCTGAGTCTTAGCCAAGTGTTGTGGTTGTGGGGTCGCTGAAGAAGAGCTTTTTTGAAGGTCATTGGGCAGGAAAAATGAATGGAGATTGCCTAGAAGGAAAGGCAGAGGAGATATCAGGGCAAGGTGACTCATTTTTTTGCATCAGATCTTTCTTTAATTTACAGGAAAGTTTTTTTAGCTTTAAAAAAATAGATTTAGTAGTAATGTGTTTTCTCAGCCATTGTCTTTGATGAATGATTCTATCTATTCTCCTCTTCTAAAGAATATTTTTGCTCAATGCATTATTCTAGGTTTGTAATTGTTTTCTCTTAAATATTATGAATAGCTCATGGCACTCTTTTATAGAATATGACATCATTCCTGATTAGACAGTTGTCTTACTAATTTAAGGAGGTCTATGTTGTTTTTTATTTTGTCTTTTCATTTATATTGACTATGTTTCCATTATCATTCACCTACGAGAGCTTCATATCTTGTTGATATAGACTAGATTTATTTAAATTTAACTGGTGATTTTGGATTTTTCCTTATCTCAGTATAAATATACTCCCTAAGTCTTGGAAGGTTTCTATTGTTATTTATTTGAATAGGCATTTTTGCCCCTTTAGCATTCTTAAGTCCTTCTTGAATCAATATAATATAATATTTTTTTTTATTTTGATGATACCACTGTTTTGTTACTTTCATGTCTCTGTGACACAAAGAAACATTTGGAAGGAAGGATTTATTTTGGTTGACAGTTCGAAGATACAGTTCACAATGGAAAGAAAGGCATGGTAAAGGAGCATAATGTTGTTGGCTACATTGAATCCACAGTCAATATTAGATATAGATGAATGCTGTTGTTCTTCAAAGTTTCTTCTTTTGTATTCAGTACAGAAAACCAGTTTATCGATGATGATTGTATGTATTCCAGCTAAGTTTTCCATGCTCAGTTAAACCTTTCTAGAAATACCTTCACAGATAAGTCTCAACATATGTATTTTAGATAAGTTTTAATCCAGTCAAGGTGACAATGTAAATTTAGTGCCAGTAAGGCTCATACAAATTGACTGTTTTTTCCTTTCTTTTTCTTCAACATCTTTAATTTTTAAATATTTTCTCCATGCAGCCTAATTTTTCTTAAGTCTGATATATGTTGCTATTGATTCCATATACTTTGTTTCTAATTTTGTTGAATGTGGTTATTTTTTTAACTCAAGAATTTATAATGGATATCTTCAATTGTGTAAAGGTCTTCATTAGAATATCAAAATGTTTCTCTCTGATTTCATCAAAAACATTAAGTTTCATTTTTGCCTTACTAACTGAAAGAACTCCAGAATGATGCTAAATTTCTGACACGTTTTTGAGTACTATATTAAATAAATGTTTCCTGAAAGCCTTTGATTTCTTATTTGTGCAATGCCATTTAGTCATTGAAGGAAATTAAGGTAATTATTTCAATCTTCCTCAGCTGTTTTTTTTTGTAATAGTCTCTCCAGAAACCATGTTTATTTTCATTGGATTAATAATTATTTCTATTATTTCAGTATTAGATTTCACTCACCTGCATATCTGCATGGATTCAGCTTTGGTGTACTGCCTCTATTTCAGAGCCACCTCTGTTTCTGTATTTTTCAGAATTGGAGGAGAACCTTTAAAGAAAACTTTGTCCTTACATGTCTCTCCTTTGTGCAGAATAAGCCTAAATACCTTTTCTAAAGTTACTAGTCTGTGTTCAGACAACAACAATTCTGTCTAGCTGTGGGAATCATCATTGCTGAACCAGCCCTATACTATGTTACCCTTGTAGCAACAAAAGCAGCCAAGCTGAGATTCATCATGAACAAACCACAGCTGAATTCACCATACCATGAAATAATCACGGCGATGTTATTCAGGGTTTTCTAGAGTAACATAAGTGATAGACCAAAACTTTATATTTTTAAAAGGGAGTTATTTGAATAGATTACTGGTTGTGGTCTGGCTAGTCAAACAATGAGTTTCTCCCTATAGAAAGACCAAGAATCCTGTAACCTGATCATTCCAGAAGGTTGAAAAATCTAAAGTCTACAATGGAATCTAGAAGAAGTGTGTTCTAATACCAGTGAAGTAGTGTGTCAGCAGCAGAATGGATGAACTTGACAATGAAAGCGAGGGGCAAAAATTCAAAATGCAAAAACTTCTTTCTTCCATGTCCTTTTATGTAGATTTTCACCAAAAAGTGTGGCAAGATTTAGGGTGGGTCTAAAGGCTTCAAAACGTTCATACTTAGGGTTCATCTTCTAACCTCTAATAATTCCATCAATAAAATCCTACACATTTCTACTCAGCTTAGTGGGTTTTAGTTTATTTCAGATGTAGTTAAGATAACAAACATTAGTCATCGCAGTAGCTTACAATTTTAGGATCTCACTAATGCTGAGATGGACCTATGCCTGAAGAATACAACTGAGGGTAGATGAAATATTATCCTGATAGTCTTAGGCCATATGCTTTTCTCTTAGACTAGAGCTGTTCCAGGGGCACTATCAGGAATGGGAACAGTTACTGTCTCTTAGTGTTAAATTTCATGACCCCAACATTATATTTCAATGAAGTGTGTTATCCTATCATATCAACAGTGAACTCCATTATTGTACCATTGTAAACTATCAAGACATAGAATAGTGGTGGTAAAAAAAAGCCTTTTTTGCTACTTGGATTGGTGATAACTTGGGTCTGCCCCACTGTTGTGGGATGGTCTGTATGTCAAATTGCTCTGATTGGTCAATAAATAAAACACTGATTGGCCAGTGGCCAGGCAGGAAGTAGGTGAGACAAGGAGAGAGGAGAATTCTGGGAAGCAGAATGCTGAGGCAGTGAGACACTGCCAGCTGCCGCCATGACCAGCAGCATGTGAAGACACTGGTAAGCCACCAGCCACGTGGCAAGGTATAGATTTATGGAAATGGTTTAATTTAAGCTATAAGAAGAGTTAGCAAGAAGCCTGCCACGGCCATACAGATTGTAAGCAATATAAGTCTCTGTTTACTTGGTGGGGTCTGAGTGGCTGTGGGACTGGCGGGTGACAAAGATTTGTCCTGACTGTGGGCAAGGCAGGAAAACTCTAGCTACACCCCACATTTAGAAAAAGTCTCCACTTGATGCTGGAGTTGGTATAGTGACTCCATCTCTGATACTGTGGGAACATCAGTTTTTATTATGCGTTTTATCTCACAAGGTTAAGCAGAGTTATGGGCTCTGAGATAACTTCCTATGATAGTGTTCATATTCTATTACACACTGAGTAGAATGTTAACCACTCTTGCAGCTGAAGTAAAGGAAGAATTGTGTATAGAACATCTTTCATGACTGTCCTAAAAAATTTCTTGTAATTTAGGCTCTAGGCTGACCAGATGATACATAGGGGTTTGACAATCTTTGGTTTCATCATGTTTCTGGTATGGGGTTTAAAGTGTAAGGTCTGAAGTGTCATAGGCCCCTTTCTCTTTCCCTCTTTCTCCAGTGCATTTGTTCTTTCTGATATATTGAAAACAAACACTGTTTTATCTCACTGGATTTCCTTGTCACTTGTCCTTTTTGTATGTGAATAGCTCATTATTTTTATTTTTTCAGTGTGGTTCTTGACCATGCCCATGTGCCAAATGCTTTAATTCTAAACAAAGAAGTACTTTTTTCAGTGTTTTTAAATGAGGCTTTAATTCTTCTTTAATGCATTTCTATTCATAATCCCTTGATTTCTTCTTCTTCCTCTGTGGGACCTCAGTCCCATCATTGGATTGGATGAGAAAAGTCAAATTTTTGTACCTACTTGTGGTCTGTTTTAAGTAAGACAGAAACTAGTTTTTCCAGCAGAATCCATGCATAGTGGCAAGTAAGGTTTAATGTATTTTTTTTTATTTCTGGTGTCACAAAAGAAATTGAAATGAGGCAGCCACATCCTCCATTCCAAGACAGCTACATGCTTGTGAAGGAATGACACAAGTGTGCATTAAAATGTTTTCAAATTGCCTAACATTTTAACTGTGAATATTGGATGTTAACTTTGTGCTTCCAATGTATGGGCTTTGTGCTCAAATAAAGTGATTATAGCTGATTTTTATGTTCTTTTACAACTAGTGTCTTTGTAAGAGACTTTGACTTGTACCTTCCAAGTCTATATTTTCAGCTGCATTGCTCATTGTAAATAGTATCTTCAAACAGGTCTGTTATACTTAATATAATTTACGTTTAGCACTATAAAGATAATATAACTCAGTTTTATATTATTTATTTTGCACAATTCTTTTCACAGGAAGCAAATTGTACTACCAGCAATATGGCACCTATTATTTAATGCATTCATTTTCAAAATAAAACAAAATAAGTGTCCTAAATCAAAATGAACTTTATACTGTTTTATTTTTCCTGTTTTTGCCTTTATAGCTATTGTTTTTCTTTGTATAATTTAAATTATTCACTATTATTTTTATAATGTCCTATTCACTATAAGGAAGAATTAATTGCTATGAATTCTTGTTTTTTGCTTATCTCATAATATTATTTTATGGCTTTTTTGGATCTACAATTTTTGTTGATTATCATATTCTTTAATAGTAGAATTTTAGTATTATATATACCACTCATTTGCTTTTCTTCATCCTCATATGTTTTTATGTACTACTAATTATTCATCTTAGTTTAGAATTTCTTGTTAACAGTGTGTAATTTTACTCTTCCTACTTTAAAATTTTATGTATAACTGTGGAATTCAGCCCTTAAATATGAAGTGTCTATATAGCACATTGATGATGTTTTATGGAATAGAATGTTAACTTTCTTTGAACATGAATGGTTTTATACATTATAGCTTCAGATATCATTCTGGTTTTTATCCTGTTTTCCTTGATGCTTATAGGTGTTTCACAGAAATTCTAACTTCCTAAATTTTCTATATTTTTCCCTTTCTTAAGATCAGGTAATCTCAATTGAAAAATTTTCTTTCAGCAGTGTACTACTATGGTTTAGTAACTTAATTTGATTTTTAAATTAATGTTACTATACTTTTCCATCCCCAAATTCCCATTTCTTACAGTGTCTCATGATTCCTATTCCTAATATGTGTACTAATATTTAATTGATGAAATATCATCATACTCATTCCAATAATTTAATTTAATCCTTTAGGTATGATTTCCTTTACTACTTTAGTTTTTCAAACCTTATTTTGTCATTCTTTTAATTTTGGCGGTGGTGGTGCATTATTGTTTCTGGGTTTGTTTGTTGGTTTCTTTAGATAGAGTCCCTGAGGTCCAAACAGGATTTGAGGTTCTGATCTTCCTGCCTTAGGCTCCAAAGTGCTGGTATTATAGGCATGTATGGCCATGTCTAGATTGTTTTGATATTGTATAAGTACAATTTGAGATTTTGAGCATTTGCGAAGAACACTTTCCTTGATTTCTTGTCTTCTCTGGGATTGTAATTGGTAATTTTCAATTTTATTGCAATTGAAAATTTAAATTCTTTAGTGATTTTCTTGGATATATTGCCTATGACTTGTATTCCTTGTGAGTGCCACTGAAGTCTATTCTCAGTCTAGTATTGAATTGATCTTGACATAATTTTTCTTAGATATTTTGAAGCAATTAAATATTTTTTTCTACTGAGAATCTCTCTCTCTCTCCTCTCTCTCTCTCTCTCTCTCTCTCTCTCTCTCTCTCTCTCTCTCTCTCTCTCTCTGTGTGAGTCCATGTGTATACGTGTGTGTTTACATGTATACTGTATTACTTACAGTTCTGCTTACCCTTCATTAGTTTCCCCATAGAAACTTAAAGATCATGCAAATGAGAAATGTCAGGGCTGGCTTCTAAATCTTCATGAGGATGCTATTGTGCTAAATATGTGAATACAATGTTAGAGACCCAAAGGTATGAAAGAACTTCAAAATCCAGTTGTGTAAGTAATTTTTTTGTTTATTTTCGTAAAAGGGAAAGTGAAAGACTTTTTTCAAAGTGCCAAAATTGTGGTACATTTCAGGCCAGTGGTTGTTTATAACATATATACGCCTTAATGGAAAAGCTTTTCCAGAGTATAAACTTGTAGACCAAATGTCAAAAATATTCCAATAAATAAATCTCTTCAAGGAAGCAGAAAGGCATACACGTGATAATGCACCAAGAAAAGACTTTTTGTGGAAATGCGAGTATATCTGGTTATAAGTAGACTGGCTTTGGAAATGGGGAATTAGCTAAATACAGTGCAACAAATACTGCTTAGCTAACCAATATTCAGTAGGTACTCGAACTAATTTTTCATTTGAAATTTTCTAGAGCTATTTTTTTTATCTCTCTTTTTGTTTTTTTGTGTGTTTGTATTTTTGATACAGGATCTAAGGTCTGTTGTTCATGCCTGTTACATGAGCCAAGCTGGCCTTGAATTAATAGAAAAATCCCTGCCTCAACTTTCTAAGTACTAGAATTAAAGGTCTATGACACCATGCTTTGTTTTGAAAGATTTGATTTTGGTATTTGGGTTGTTGGGTTTTTTTGTGGAGGGCAAAATTCAAGAATGTTCACTTATAGATTTCAAAAGTCTTAATCCTCTCAGCAAGTTTTCTGTGTAACTTTCATAGGCAAAATTTGTATTTTGACCTGGTCGTTTGTTTTTCAACCACTGATTTGAGAATATTGCAGGAGCTACATCATATGGGTATTGTATTCTTAACTCTTAAGTTCAATTTTAGAGATCTGCTGTTCAACATCATGCTTACAGTTCATAGTGTCATATTGTACCATCTCAACTTCAATGGCCTTACTCAAATAAGAAATAAAAGCTAATATAATTAATTAATAATCTGACAATTGCATTACATTAAATGGTTAGTGTTATAAATGATAGTGATCTGTAAACAAATGTGGCAATATAATTTCATATTTTAAATAAATGCCAAAATAAACTGGAATGTACAGAACTATAATTGATAAACAAGCTTTCCAGAATATATTTTTCATAATAATATACTCAATGGTTACCTTCACAATTATAAAATATTTGTGTTTAAGCAATAAATAAAATTCTTTCATTGTATGAAAATTTTTTTATTTTAATTTTTTGCCTGATACATTTATGAGTGATTATTTGTCAAATTTCTTTGTAAAATAAGTCTGAGTACAACAGTCTACTTAACTAGGTACATTCACTCTCCATGTCAAACAAAGGACTCTTTTCTTGTTGTTTCCATGATGCAAATACACACTGGACAACTTCTCATAACCCACAACCCTAAGAAGTAAAGCCACCATAGCTTTTTGAAAAATGCCTGAATTTTCTGGTTGAGAATTTACATTCTTCACTTTAACATATCTTATCTAGGTTACATGATATTTTACTTTAACTAAACTCCAGGATTAATGTTCAAGTATTTACAATGTAATAATCGTTTTCTAAAGAAAAATTAAATTTTACAAAAGGTCATGTTTTAAATGTTACAAATGGAAAATTTTCTATTGAACAATAAGGTGGTTTTGACAATTCCACCAATGAATATTTCCCAAATCATGCTGCTATTTGATATACTATTGTTCTGTTAAAGTTCAGAAATAAAGGTACAATCATATAACTGCAAAATATTGAGATAATATAAATTATTTTGTTTATTTATATTAACATGTATGAATTACATAAATGTCATAATTATATCTGCCAGATACTTGTACAACAGAAATGCCCATGATTTTGCTGATTCTTTCCTAAAAATTACCCAATATTTTAAGTCTAATTTTGTTAATGTTTGCCTATTCAACTAAAGTGTGATAAACTTTGATTCTGACATCAAGTAATAAAGTTTAGAAGTGTAATGCTTTAGGAGGAAAATGTAACATTTCCAGTATAACAGGATGAAAGTCAATGGATTAGGCTTAAGCTTTTAAGTTTTTAAGGTTGCTGATTACTACTTCATTCCTAAGTATTCATTAAAAAAATTCAGTAGAAATAGCACTGACATTGAGCTCCTCCATGGCTTAAATTAGGAGAAAGGTTGACTAATATTAAAACCATTTATACTACAGCTCAGTGAGTCAAAACAGAAAGTATTAAGAGATAAAGAAAAATCAATAGTTTAGAAAATATCCTGTTGCCAATCATCACCTAGATGCATTAATATGACTTGTGAAAGGTTGCAAATCTACCTACAGAGGATTTTGAATTAATTTTAAGCCTTTAAGCTTATAGAAGTTTGAAGCTAAGATTTGGAAGAAGACCACAAACACAGCAAAATTAGCAACATTAATTTTCTATTTGAAATCAGAGTTCAAAACTTTTTCTACCTGGATATTCTTACTTACTATTAAACACATCAACAAAATCTCTTTCAAACCAGATGGTTATCATCAAAAATTGAATGTTGTTTTTCAAAACATCTTGATTTTACCCTATTATACTTCCCAAAGTTCGAGACAAACATTTTTTATAGCAGTTTTAATTTTGACAAGCAGTATATGGTTTGACTCATCACTGTAATGTAATATATATTTTCTAAGCTCCATTTTTAAGCAAGTTGGAAGTAACATAAACTAAGATATCTAGTCTAGATGAAGATGATTATGACTATCATATTTTCCCATGATCTATTTTTAGAGATTTTCTTCAGTATGCTATTTCCATGTATATACATTTTTGTCAACTTGAGATAAGCCAGATACAGAAACATAAACACCACATGATCTCTTTCACATGTGGAATCTAAAACATTTCATTTTATAGAAAAAGAATGTAGAATATTTCTAACAGATGTTAGTAGAGGATTGGAGAAGGGGGATCAAGAAAGGGTGTATAACACATGTATGTAAGAGGAGCTAGTTCTGTTTAAGTATGAATATGCATGACTATACAGTATTCTTGGCTTTTTATTTGTATTATTATTTTATGATTAGGAAATTATGTTGTGGCTACAAACTAATACAAAGAATACTTTACTCTCATCTATAATCATTATATTTTTTAGACATTTTATATATATATATATATATATATATATATATATATATATATATATATGTTTCCATGGGTTTATTAGCTCCATGATTACTTGAAAAATTTCCCCATTATACTCCTTAGAAAATGTTTTCGTTTTTATTTAAGCACATGTTAAGTATAATACAAAGACACTACAGTTTATGTTTAGTAAAAGAATAAATGATGATATTATAAAAAGAGTCTAATTGTATTTTGATAGCAGTGCGGAATACAGAGAAAAAAGTACAAGCATAGATTTTTTTCTTATGGACTACTTAGTAAACGTTCTCAGAAAGGTGTGTTTGAAAATGTCACAGCCACTCAATATGAGCATTCTAATAGGAAATCAACCATAAGCAGTAGAAAATAAACAAATATGATTATATATCAATAAAACTTTAAACAGAAACTATTGTCTGTCTGGTAAGCACTATGTCAGAATATGATTTACAATTACTAAGATTGTTATCAAGAGTTCATTGGCAGTCTTCTTAGGAATTCAAGTACATTTCTTTTACTGTAAATAGTAAGAGTAATTGAAATGGTGAGCCCTATTCATTGTTTTTCTCTCTTGTATTTTCTCCTTGAAATCTCAGCCAGGCCAAAAAAAAGGTTCTTCTATTACTCTAAAATAAATACTCTTTATGTTGATTGTATGAAATATATAAAAAAAAAAAACTACAAAGAAAAATATACCCTAGTGGTAATGAAAATATAGGATAATCTATTTTTGCCACCTTACTAAAATTTATCGTAACTAAAATTTTTCCTAACTTTGTACTTGTGTTTCTTTGAGGACATTCAATTACAGACGTGGTCACTATTCAATTGAAAATAAATAGAGGCATTAGAGCAACAGACATAACAGACATGTTGCAAATACATAATGATTGCTAAATATATTAGAATTAATGTAGCTCACTTGGTATAATGCTTGCTTAGCATATACAAAGTTCTAGGATTGATCAAAAGCATGGCATAAACCAGATAGATAGATACGTGCTGTTAGAACAGGAATTCAAGATCATCTCAGCCTACATAGCAAATTTGAAGACGTCCTGGGAAATGTGAAACTCTGTCCCAATAAACAAATAAGGCAAACTAGATGGTTTATCAGGTAAAATCACTTGGTGCCACATTTTATAACCTGAATTTTATTCCTGGGATTCACAAAGTGGAAGGAGAGTCAACTCCTGTAAGATACTGTTCTTTTGGGTTCCATCAATTTAAGCCAATCTAGACATATTTGGAAGGAGGTAACCTTAAATGAGAATATACCCCTATAAGTTTGGTCCATAAGCAAGCCTCTGGGATACATTCTTAATTAGTGACTTATGTGAGAGGATCTAGCCCATTGTAGACATTGCCACCTTTGGAACTGTGGTTCTTGGGTGTAATACAAAGTAGATTTGGGAAACAATGTGGAGTAAGCAAGTAAACAGCAGTTTTTTCATAAACTCTGTATCAGTTCCTGCCTCCAGGTTCCTGTCCTGACTTCCCTGAATAGGTAAGATGCAACAAACCCTTTCTTCTACAAGTAGCTTTTGGCCATGGTGGTTTTCACAGCAATAGAAACCACAAGACAGATATCTACCGAGTTCTGCATGCATGAGGCACTTACACACCCTCCCCATGTACACAAGCATAGCACTGTAACAAAAAGTTAAAAACAAATATTATAATCTGGGGCTGGAGAGATGGCTCAGTGGTTAAGAGCATTGGTTCCTTTTCCAGAGGACCTGGGTTGAATTCCCCGCACCCATATGACAGCTCACAACTGTCTGTAACTCCAGTTCCAGGGGACCTGACATCCTCACACAGACATACATGCAAGCAAAACACCAATGCAAGTGAAATTTTAAAAAAAAATTAAAAAAATTATAATCTATTCTTTTGTAATTTATTGATAATAACCAATTTCTGATAACAATTTTAAACTAATCAACTAATATTGACTAATTTTACAATATAATCTAATTCATTTTCTTAGCATTTTAAATACCTTGTTGACAATATAGCCAGTTTAGTGTAATAAAATAAAGTATGTGCCAAATTTCTATACATAAATTTCAGAAACTGATTTTCTTAGACTTTAGGTCACTTATTTTCAGTATATTTTTCACATTTTGTACAGTAAAAATTGATATATAATATATAATTTAACCATAGAAAGATGTCTTCATTTATTGTGAATATTAAAATATAGAAATCATGCAAATAAAAGTCATGAGAAACAATGTGTTAGTCATGTTCAATTTATGTGAAGGAAGATTGTGTTTGAAAATGTATACTAAAAAATTCTCGAAATGTAAATATTAGGAACAAATGAAAAAAAATAACTAACACAAAGTTTCTGTGTACTACATGTTAAATATCTGCTTCAAATGACAAATAGAGAAGAATATGCGGAAGAGTTCCAAAGAGCACATGCAGATAGCAGTCCTTCCTTCAGAGTATGGCTAGACATAGTTATTTACTGACAAAGGCTAGATAATAAAATTTAATAACATTGTAAAAGAGATAACCTTGGTGAAAGCATACTGAACTAGCAACAAAGAATATCATCAGAATAGTAAATCATGTGTGATCATTGCTATGATATAATAAGAATGATACCCATTCTCTGTTGCTTTTCTCCAAAGGAAAATTGAAGACCTTTGTGTAATCCTTAGTAAAACATCAGAACACAAATGAAAACTTACCAAAGGTGTCACAAGTAATCTTTAAATTTTCACTATAGTACAAAATAACGAAAAGTTGATAAAGATTCATAAACTGGAGGCCATTAGTCACACAGTGACTAATCTACCTGTTTTACCTGATGCTGTTCTGGAAAGTTAAAGAGTTCATTTGTGGAGATACTTGAGATGATGATGAAGGTAATTTGAACTTTGGGGGCCTAGCACAAGAGGTTTCAGAGGAAAATGCTTTTATTTTGTGGCCTAGAGACTGGTCTTGTGATATATTGGCAAGAGATAGTAGCTGATTTCTGTCCTTTCCAAAAATTATCCTGAGGATAAATTGAAGAGTTATAGATTACTAGCTTTGTCAGAGGACATTTTCAAGTAGCTGATCTTTGGTTGTGTCATATGACCATTTATGGTCAATTTTATGCAGATCTATAATGAAATGGAACAAACTGAGAAAGGAAAATACAAAATGCACACTTTGAGGAGAAAAGGAGCAACAGGAAGTTTAATGGAGCTAAATTCTGAGTTCAAGGAGATAAAAATGATTAAAGAAAAGCTTGATGCTAGGTATAATAACAGGATTAGTGACCTCAGGGCAAGATCTCACCCAGCTAAGCTTCCAAATTGTGAAAAGGAATGAAAGAAAAGCTTATGACAGGGCATAGTGGCATACAAATTTAATCCCAGCACTGGGAAGTAGAGACAGGCAGATTTCAGAGCTTAAGGCTAGCCTGGAGAACAGAACAAGTTCCAGAACAGCTATGATTAGGCAGTGCAGAGAAGCATAGAAAACAGAAAAATGGGGAATATGTATTTGAATGAGGGGACTATGTTACAGACCCAGCAGGTGGCATAACATACCAGTTTCAGCCATAAGGTTCTGAGTTTATAGCCAAATATACAAGAAAAGTGTTATAGAATCTCCTGTGACTAATGAAAGCTGCTGAGGCTAGGTATTTGTTAATGGAATCCCTGCATGGAAGCCTAGAGTAGTCATTGCTTGAAGATGTGAAGATGAAGCCTGGATTGCCTTGCAGATCCCAAGACATTAGAGATGCCAGAGTCTGGTAAAATATTCTTTGATTTACATTCACTCATTGAACTCTTCCCAGATTAACCCCTACTTCCCTACCCACCAACTTAAAAAATACTTTTTGATCTGATTCTTTCTCCTGTCATAAGTCCCCTAGAGCTCCCCCATGCTCATACACATCTAGTACTTTTAAGGCACATATTGGGTTCTCTTGACATATAAAAGTGCTGAAGGTACTTGTTTTTGTTTTTTGTGAATTTGTTTGTGGGGGAGTCACATTTTCTAGGAGAAATAAGGTTTACATTTTGAAGTATTCAGTAAATAAAAGGGTAGAGGTAAAGCCAGAGTCATGGCGTACTTACCAAGGGAAACTGCTGACAGAGAATGGAATCAGCCCAAGACAAAGAAGTATATTGCAGTCCAAAAAGCTGAAAGGATCTGGAGATCTGAAGAGGATTTTGATGTCAGACATAGTGATGCACAGTTTGGAGTTTGCCCAGCTGGGTTTTGGTCTTGCTTTGGTCCAGTAGTTTCTCACTATACTCCCTTTCCACCCTTCTGTAATGGTAATATATGTGCTGTGTTATTATATGTTGAAAGTATGTGATCTACTTTCTTATTTTGATTTTACAGTTAAGAGATTGTATGAGTCTAGGAAGAGACTTTGACATTTAGATTCTTAAACAGTGTTGTCACTGTGATAATTTTTGGGATTTTTGAATATGGACTAAATGCATTTTGTATTATCATATGGCTACAAGTCTATGGGAACCAGGGAATGGAGTGTGATAGTTTGAATGAAAATGACTCCATAGGCCCATAATGAATGACATCGTCACTAAGTGTGGCATAGTTGGAATAGGTGTGGCTATGTTAGAGGAAATGTGTCACTGAAGGCGTGCTTTGAAGTCTCAGATGCTCAAGGAAGGCCCAGTGTGTGGTGATACAATATACAAAAATCCAATTCAATGTAAAATATTTAAAACAAGTAGTTCCTTTTTAAAAGTAGATTCAATGATCTATCTTTTTATCTTATCATATCCATATTCTCTCTTTTGTCTTTTCTGAGTAGATTAAAAAATCTACCTTTTTTCTTATCATTTCTATACCAGAAAGTCACTCTGTTCACACTGCCTGGTGATACAGAGGTAAAACTCTCAGCTAACTCTCTATAACCCTGTCTGCCTGTGTCCCTCCATGCTTCCCACAATAATAAAAATGGACAAATATTCAGAACTGTAGCATGAATCTTAAAAGTTCTTATTAGTAAAATCAAACCCGAGGCCAGTTATTGGAGTCAATGCTGGTAGATCAGAGAGACACAACAAGCCACAGCTACCTCACCTCGCCGGATCCTCAGCTGGTCTTGTCTCCTCAGACTGGAGGCTTCTGAGTCCACATCCAGAATGGGACTCAGCTGAATTACTGCTCAAAAGCCTGAATGCTTAACCAGCCAAATGCTTAACCACCAAAATGCTTCTAGTTTCTGATCCTCATGCCTTATATACATTTCTGCTTTCTACCACCACTCCCTGGGATTAAAGGCTCACTTTCTGAGATTAAAGGCTTAAGTCACCATGCTTGGCTGTATCCTTGAACACATGGATTTCTGCCTCTGGAATTCTGGGATTAAAGGTGTGTGCTATCACTGCTTATCTTAAGTATCTAGTGGCTTTTCTGTCCTCTGACCCCAGATAAGTTTATTAAGGTATACAGTATTTTGGGGAACACAATACCACCACACAGAACTATAAGTCAGCACCAATTAATGATTTCTTTTATAAGTGTTGCTGTATTCATGCTGTTTCTTCATAGCAATAGAAACCCTACCTAAAAAAATGGATAAGTGAGATACTAAGTTAGATAACACTTATTTGAAAGTACTAATACCTTCATAATTTATCTATAAATGTAAAAGATTTCAAATAAAAATATGCAAGTAAGGGCAACTACATGCCGGGTGGTGGTGGCGCACGCCTTTAATTGCAGCACTCAGGAGGCAGAGCCAGGCGGATCTCTGTGAGTTCGAGGCCAGCCTGGGCTGCCAAGTGAGCTCCAGGAAAGGCACAAAGCTACGCAGAGAAACCCTGTCTCGAAAAACAAAACAAAACAAAAAATATGCAAGTAAGGGCAACTACATGAAATATTTTTCATTTGGCAGTAACAAAAAGTAAGTCATTAGATTATTTGAGAGAGCATTTTTATTTAAATATTTTCTCAGAAGTCAACACATGAGTACTGTATCTTTATCATTTCTACCAATTTCTTCCCCAGTGTTCTACCACACTCATTATCAAATTGTGACCTTATCTTTTTTAATCATATACTGAGAACATTAATGATATCCAAATGTTTACACACACACACACACACACACACACACACACACACACACATATATATATATGTTTATGGCTATGGATGACCACTTATGATTAGATAGCCTGTCTCAGAGCTTGTACCTGAAGAAATGTGATTCTTTCCTTGCCAATAGTCTCTTGATTGCTTGTAGTTATTTCTTTAGTTGTGGTACATTGGAAAACTTGACATTTCTCTTTCCACATTGATATCTCACCTGATGCTGTCATGATGGAGGTCTTATTTAGGTAACCACATTGGTGAAATTTCAAGGGTACAGCTTCCCCATCTTGAATAGAAACTACTATCCTATAGCAGATACTTGGGTCTTCTGGAATTTACATTCTTTTTACCCAATGTTCTGTGGTTTTCCCTGAGACTTATATGTACATTGTAGATGCACCAAGTATAGCAGGGTGCCATAATGTCATTTGTTCTCTACATTTAGTCCATTTGTAGATCACTATTATAAACCTAATCTTTTGCATAAAGAATCTTCTTTGATAAGCAATTTAAGGTAAACGTATTTGTGAGTATCAGGATGAATAGAATCCAGTTAAAAATTGTATTTGCTTGGAAAATAACAGTAGCAAGTTCTTTAGGATCTATGACTTCCTCTGTCAAGAGCAGTTTACTAGGCTTATAATACTAGGCATAGATTCCCTCCTAGTTAAAGGGTCTTCGGTTCAACTAGAGAGCTGTGGATAACCCCCAATATAAATGTTATTATTTCACCATTAGATACTATGCTGGAAGGCACTGGTGCATGTGACAGACATTGAGAAAGAAACAGGAAGATGAGAGATCACGACTTTAACCAAAATCATGGAGTAAAAAACAAAGCAAACAGCTGGGCAGTGGTAGTGCACACTTTAATCCCAGCACTCAGGAGGCAGAGGCAGGCAGATCTTTGTGAGTTCAATGCCAGCCTGGTCTACAGAGCGAGATCCAGGAAAGGCACAAAGATACACAGAGAAACCCTGTCTCAAAAACCAAAACCAAAAACAAAACAAAACAAAAAACAAACAAACAAACAAAAACAAACAAAAAATTAGGAGTGGTACAAGGTTATGAACTCTCAAAACCTATCCCCAGTGACATTTTTTTCTACAGTAAGTCTAACCCTCTCAAAGCTTCTTCAAACAGTGCCACCAACAGGAGAAAGAATGTTCAAATATCTGGGTTCATGGGGGGCATATTTCATTTGAACTACACCTGGAAATTCAATTAAAAAATAAATTCTATATTCCATAAGTTGCTTTGGGGGTATAGTGTTTTATCACAAAGATGGAAAAGTAACTAATATAGATGTTCATGTCAGAGAGTGGGCTGTCTCTTTAAAAAGGCTGGCCATGTTGCTTTTTGGAGGAATGTGGTAGACTTTGGAATTTTGGTCCAGAAAAGGAGTTCAATGTTATAAGCAGAGCTCAAGGTTCATTCTATCAAAAACCTAGAAGATAGAAGTTCTTAGACTAATAAAGACTTTGGAGATCTAGGTAAAGAGTATTCAAAGGCTATCAATATTATAAACTGTGATAGAAATCATCCTTGTGATTTTTTTTTTAGCAAAGAGCCTGTCTTCTGCCCATGTGCTAAGATGTTACCTGAGGATAAACTGAAAAGTAATGACATATTTCACTTGCAGAGGAAATTTAATGAGTGTATAATATTGAATCAGAAGTATAGTTATTATTAATGATGCTTATGTGGATCTATAGTAAAAAGAGGAAGTAGGGCAGAAAGAAATAAAAAAATCATACAATATGAAAAGAGAAGAAAAACCTAGAAATGTTTACATTATATCCAAGGTATGTGCTGGAAGGGAGGCTGAAATTAAAGAAATGAGAACCATTGAAAAAGTTATGCCACAAGCTGGAACAAAAAGAAGGGTGCCCCACCTAGATAAGCTTCCAATTTGTGAAAAATAACCTAAGGATTTTGCAATTGTTTTTAACTCCTAGAAAAAAACTGAGCAAATCTACTGCTGAAATGTAAATAAAGAGGGCAAGGGTCCATTACAAGCTTACAGGCAAACTTTGGTAGTGCTACCAAAGTTTTGATGACTGTAGATGACTTAAGAAAACAAAATGGAAAGGGTTATGAATTCTTCCTCTGCAGTTTCAGAGAGTTGATGAGCTCAGATATGATGTTTTCAGGGAGACTCTGTGTGATGGCCTTGAGAGAGTAGGAGGCCTGGAAGGCCATTTGTGAAGCTGTGAAGGTGAAGCCTGGATTGCTGTGGTGACTAAAGGATGTTGGAGATGACAAATTTGGAGAAAACAAAGGTGTGTTCCTGCCCCCCCAAAAAAGTTGTTCACAGGGAGCCTAAGGAGCCTCAGGAAGAGGAGGATGCTGTATCAGAAAAAGTGGAGGGACAGAACAATATAAGCCCTTTGACATGAAACATAGATCTATAGGATTTTGTGTTTGCCCTGATGGGGTTCAATCTTAATTTGGGCCATTATTTCTTTACTATGGTCACATTCTTTCACTTGGGAATGATAGTGTATATTCTCTTCCATTGTTTGTAGAAAGTATAATTTTTTTTTAATTTACAGAGGCTGCAGTCTTTATATTAGCTGGGGTCCCAAAGAAACTTTTAACATGTGTTGGAACCAAGAAAGACTATGGGGACAGTCAAAGACAGATTATATGCATTTTGCATCATGATATGGTCATACATATATAGAGGCCAGAGTGTATAATATAGTTGATTAAGGGGAAAATATTACTAAAGGGCTCAAATATTGAAATACTTGGTTCATAGATGGGAGCACTTTTTGGAGAGATTATGGAGGAAGTATGTCATTGGTGGCAGGTTTTGATAGTTCTTAGGCTTTCCTCACTTCCACTTTTTGGTTACTGACTTCTTTTTTGTTTGTTTTTTTTTTTAGAGACAGGGTTTCTCTGTGTAGCTTTGTGCCTTTTCTGGAAGTCATTCTGTAGTCCAGGCTGGCCTCAAACTCACAGAAATCTGCCTCTCTCTGCCTCCTGAGTGCTGGGATTACAGGCATGTACCACCACCGCCCAGCACTTTCTGTCTTCTGCTTGTGTTTAAAGTTGTATTATCGACACTATGTTAATGAGAGTGAGTTGTAAAGTATTTCATAGTTTTATAATTTATGTAATATATATCTATCAGTCTTTTTAAACTTGTTCTCTAAATCTAAAGTATTATTTTCTCTAGGTTTAAACTTCCTGAGGTCATACACATTAGAATGTGTGCTTATGAAATTGAAATTTTCTAGTATTGTACCAACTATACTGAAATAACTAGTGGAGAGTTCAGAGAAGGAATATATTAATTAAGGGTCCTGATTGATTTGGAGGCAAGTATTATACCTCTTAGCCCCCAACTCCAAACACTATTTTTGTTTTTAATTTTTTTTTTATTATTTTGTTTGTTTTTTAAGTACTGAGGATTGAACTTATGGTCACATACACATAGGCAAATGCTCTACTACAGAGCTATTACACTCCAGACCACACTTATTTTTTAATGAAAACATTATGAAGATTTTGGGGATAAGTGTAATGTTTCTATACATGTAAGTGTATGTAAATAATTAAAGCATGTTTTTTTGCACATTGGTCACTTTTAACATTTTTCATTCCTTTTATTTTTTTTCATATGTTGGTAATGTTTTTAATCTACCTGTATTCCTTCCCCTTTAACTTTTCCCTTTTCTCCTTCTTACCAATACTTTTACCTCCAATTTCCTGTAGTCTTTTAAATCTAATAAATTTAATGGTTCCAGTACCAATATGGAGGTGGCGAGAGGGCCGTTTGTGTGTTCCACATCTCAAAAGAAAACTGACACAGTCTCTTATCTAGCAACTATCAATTGCCAAAACTTCCTCAGCAAGATATGGAGATTTGTGAGCCCCTTCATTATGCACACAAGACATTTGTCTCACGTGATCTTGTGTATTCATTCAGCTCTCACAGCTACTGTGAATTCAAGTGTGGAATGGTTTTGTAAAGGATGGAAAATAGTGTCTCACAGCAATCCTCAAGTACCTCAGGCTTTTACATTTATCATTTCTCAATGATAGGTAAGAACATTTAGAAATATCTTTTCTAGTTATTTTTAAATATACACTATATTATGTTAATTTTCATCACTCTACTGTGTTATAGTCAAATAAGTTTGGCACACAAGACTAGTAAATTTCTTAGCATAATTTAGAGCTACAATGTTCCTGTAATACAAAAAGAGACCAAGTCATATATCAGTTATATTTTTCCCTGAAAGAAATTTCTCAAGCTGTGTTTTTTAAGTTCTTCCTATATCTTTCATAATTCATTAAAAATAATTACCCAATCATACTGTGTGTCAGGCACTATGTATAATGGAGACTTTCAAAAAAGGTTTCTGCCTTCATGGAATTTACCAACTAATGGGGAAGATTCTAAGTGAACAATAATTATAATTACCAATTAATTATAATAAGGGCTAAGAGTTGGATTGTATGGTACTTGGTTATTTTAGGCATATGTCAGAGTTATATTGGACAGCAGACAAGAAAGAATTCCTTCAAGAAGAATTCAAGTACAGAAATTTAAAGGCCTATAATAGTAAAGTGGTATAAAATATGTGCCTGGTGAGTAGAAAATAAATATTGCTAGTATATGATGTGGATGAATGTAGGTAAGAGAAATTGTCAATTGGATCATAGAGAAACTACACATCCAAATTGTATTATAGCTATCAACATCTTAATGTAGATTTTTTTAAAATTATTACTAACTGTAGGCAGACTTCTCTGTCCTGCCAACCATGCCTCAAATAACCACATAGAGACTTAATTTAGTTATAAATGCTTAACCAATAGTTTAGTATTGTTAAACTAACTCCTAGAGCTTAAAGTAACCCATTTCTATTCATCTATGTGTTACCCCAAGGCTCATTTACCTCATGTACATGCTTCCCATCCTGCTTGCTTTGTGTCTCATGGCATCTCTTTTGACTCCAACCTGCTTCTATCCAGCATTGTCTCTGTGAGGCTTGAACATCTCAGCCAGCAGCCTTGAAACTGCTTTGGATGCAGAATACTGAGGAGACTGTAACAGAGGCATTTTGAGATATTGGATCATTTGGGCCATTCACTATCACTGTTGCCTGGTCCCCTTGTTCTGAAAATACATAAACTTTTAAAGGTAACATACATGTCTATATTAATACAAGTATAGACTGTCTTATACAGTTAACAAAAATGATTTTTTGTTTTATTTTTTGAGCAGGTAAAATATACATGAAGTGTCTTGTAGTTCTTCTAGGTTTATTTCTTTATGTCTGTAGCCAGGTTTTTCAGGGGGTCTTCACCAATCAAACCTGATACAAATCAACCTGAAATGAGTCTACAGCTTCTCATTTCTAATGGAAATAATAACATAACTTCTTCTCAAATGTAACAAATCTTCTGACTTCCATTTTGAAGTAAAGACATTTTAAAAATATACAGTTTTTTAATACAGCAGTGTAGCAAGAATCTTAAAAGGTCTTATTAATAAAAACAAACCTGGGGCCAGGTATTGGGATAAATTCTGAAAGATCAGAGAGACAGAACAAGCCACAGCCAACCTCACATCACCAGCTCCTCACCTGATCTTGTTTCCTGAAACTGGAAGTCTTTGAGTCCTCACCTGAAATGGATCTCAGCTGAACTGCTGCTAAAAGCCTAAAAGCTTAAAAAGACTCAAATTGCTGGTCCTCATGCCTTATGTACTTTTCTGTTTCCTGCCATCACTTCCTGGGATTAAAGGCATGTGTCTTTTCCAAGCAAGACATGAGATCCCAAGTGCTGGGATTAAAGGTGTGCGTCACCATGCCTGGCTGTTTCCACTGTGGTCTTGAACTCACAGAGATCTGGATGTATCTCTGCCTCTGGAATGCTAGGATTAAGGGCTTGTACTACCATTGCCTAACTTATGTGTTTAACATAGTGGCTATTCTGTTCTCTGACACCCAGATAAGTTTATTGAGGTGCATAATTATCAACACATTTCCCTTTTTTTGTTTAAAATAAAAAAGTTATAATTAATATAAGAAAAGGTATATACAATAAGTATATATAATATATACAGTCAAGAATTACATTAATAATGTCCAGTCCATTAACATTTGACAAATTCAGACAAAAAATTCATTATTTATCCCATTTTGGTGAGTCTAATACAAAATTTGTGTACAATACAGAAAAATCCAGTCCAATGTAAAATATTTAAAACAAGTAGTTCCTTTTTCAAAGTAGATTCAGTAATCTACCTTTTATTTATCATGTCCATATTCTCTCCTTATTCTTTTCTGAGTAGATTCAAAAATCTACCTTTCATCTTATCATTTCTATATCTTCCCTTTTTTTAGAGTAGATTCAATAATCTACCCTTTTATCCTATTATTTCTGAATCTTTTTTCTGAGTAGATTCAGTGATCTACCTCTTATATATGTCCTCTTTTTTCTTTTTCTTTTTGTTTTTTAACAAGAACATTGAATCTAATCTTCTTTGTTAAGGTTTTTTTGACCCTTAACAATTAACAACTTGTAACCAACCATCATAAACAATGACAATATCTATAACTCATTAAATGACCAGAAAACACCCACCCCATCTCTTGGGAATGTGGGCGTCACGTGCTTAAAATTACTTACTGCTTTCTGGGGGCAAGGGCATTTTAGGGGATCCTGAAAAGGAAATTTTTGGGTTAACTGTCAAGTCCTGGGAGAGTTAGTTATATCATTTGTTGTCCAGTCTCTGAATAATGGGAAAGTGCAAGGCTTGTCTCAAGTCCTTGCTCTAGAGTAATCTGTGAATCTGGATTACCTCAGGTCGTCATCTTGAAACTGCCCTGACCAATTTGTAGTCCAAAGCTGAACTTGGGTTAGTATTAATTAAGACACAGAAACTTTTTTTCTTTTGTTTGTTTTTTGTTTGTTTTTTTGTTTTTGTTTTTGTGCCTCCTCTGTAGTTTGAAGCAATATCAATTGTATCTGTGGCAGAATCGTGTCTCACAGCCAGTCCCAAGTTTGCAATACAACAGGTTCCATTCTTCTTCACCAAGATATTCTTTGATTTCAAATCTCTGTGAGAAAAAGCTGACTTTCCTTGGGTACCAATCATCTCCATGTGAAGATGGACAAAACAGCTTGCCATAGACAGAGCGAGTTTGATGATCCTTTCCACTGTAACAGTGTTTATCTATTCAAGTAATCAAAAAAGGATCCATGTTCATGGTAATCCTACACCAGCCACAACTGAGTCCATGTGCCATTGTCTTTGTGGTTTGCTGGTATAAATCCTAGGATGTTTTCATGGCATAATTTCTCAGTCTGATAAGTCATTGCCCCTGGGAACCATGAATATTCTTCTCTAGAAGATAATATATTCATAGCAACTTCTTCTACCCACCACTTGCCTCATCAAAATTCTCCAAACTGACTTTTGCCAATGTTTTCTTGTAACACTATGGTCCTGGCAATTCTCTGAACAAGTAGCTGTAAACCCTTTGTCTCTGGTAGCAGCATCGCCATTGCCAATAACATGATGAGAAGCGGCAGACAACTTGGAGCAGCAGCAGCTGCTTCCATGGTCCCGCTGCCACCCCTTTGTGGCCTGGTCCAGCCCTGGTTGCAGTTTCTCCTCAGCAAACCTCCTAGGCCGGCCTTGAATCAGGAATCCTCCTCCTTCTGACTCCTTCAGCAAATCCTACCAGTATGCTCCACCACAACTGTTCCCATGCAGCTCTGGCCTGATCCAGGGTGTGCAAGGCCACAGGCAAGTGACTTTTTCATTAAATTGTACCACAAATGCTGAGTGCCAGATGTAACATGAATCTTAAAAGGTCTTCTTAAAAAAAACCCAGAGCCAGGTATTAGGGTGACTGCTGAAAGATCAGAGAAATAGAAATAGAACAAGCTACAGTCAACCTCACAGCAATTTTCATAATCCAATGTGTCGTAGCAGCTGTCGTTCCTTCATTAACAACCAGAAAGCCTAAAAACAATACAATAACATATAGAATTCAGACTCCCTGTGTATTTTTCATCTTTATGTGGCTATTTATTTATTTACTTTTACTTTATTTCTTTTTTATAGACTTTATAATTTTTAAACTATTTTTTAATCTATGATTGCATATACCTTCTCTTTTCTCTCTCCCAAAACTATGTATATTTTAAAACACAGTTTGTAAGTTTCTTCCATCTGGATCTGTTTTTACTACATTGGGTTGTTGTTTGTTTTATTTTTTGATCCCATGAGACAAATCTTCAATTGCTATGTTAGGCAGAGTTTCTCTCTGTTGCTGCAGCCTCTCTCCAAATAACCACACAAAGACGTAATATTAATTATAAATGCTTAACCAATAGCTTAAATTTGTTTTTAGCTAGCATGTGTAACTTAAATTAACCCATTTCTATTAATCTATGTGTTGCCCCAAAGCTCATTAACCTCATGTATATACTTCTCATGCTTATCTTGCTCTGTCTCTCAAGCCATCTCCTCTGACTCCACCCTTCTCCCCACATACTCTCTGCCTCCAAAATCCTGCCAATTAGCTTTTTATTAACAGTGAGAGAAATATATCTACATAGTGGACAAAAGGGTTATTCCACAGCAATTGACAGCCTAATGATAACTATATAAACTACATAACTATATAAACTAAATGCCTATAACTTGAAATTTAATGCAACTAAATGCCATGCAACACTAATTTAATCATAAAAAGTTAACATTTGTTTTATTTTAGGCCAGTTTTAGACCTCCTTATAGGTATTATTCTTTCAGAAAATTTTAGAGTTCTTGATAGGTAATACTTTAAAGCACACATCTATAAAATTTAGAAAGCTATCTGATGTGAGTTCATTTAGGTAACTTCCTCAAGTTCATATGTAAAACCCTGAATCTCAATGCTTCATAATGTGGATGTATTTGGGGATAAGACATTTAAGTGGTAAATTAATATAGGTTGTCTTCATATGTCTATGATTTTGTCCAGTACAACTGTTGTCCTTTACATGAAGGCATTGTAAGCGAATAGCTATCCACAAGCTGAGAGAGGTACTAGTAGACGTTAACTACTAGAAATGATGTAGAAAAAAGTACAGACATTTCCACTGATCTTGAATGATATGTACCATTAAAAACTGTAGAGATTCTTTAAGACAGAGTATCCACTTCCTTATGACCTCTTCTATGAAATATAGTTTTACAGGTGGCAGAGGCCAGTCTTGGATTTATATAATTCTGCTTTTGCCTCTGAAATACATGCCATGGTAATGTAGTGACATTTTATATGTATACTTATATTTTCTATCAGTACTAACCAAGGAAATGCCTGCAAAGACTTGGAAACTCCTACATATTTTGGAAAATAGAATATAAAATCCAGTATTCTAATGGAAATAAAAAGATGCATAATTATATTTCTAAAAATTCAGATATGAAATTTAGAAACATTGCTCTTTTTTTTACTCAAAACCATATTAGGTAAGTGAAAACAAAACTTAAGAATTTCCTTTTGTGCAAGAAAATTAACTTAAATTTATTATATATGAAAATATATTTAATTGTTAATGTTATTAGGTGGAAATTTTTGAGTTTACATATTTTGTGTTTGGTAAAAAATAACATATAATTAGTGATAATGGCATAATCTAAGTACTTTAGAGGATGAGATTGGAGAACTATGAATTGCACAGCAAAACCAACTCAAAAAGAAAAAAAAAACAAAACAACAAAACATAAAACAGTAACTTGAGATAAATACATTAAGGGCCAGGGGAGAAAACTTGGGAGCAAAATATCTAAGGCAGAGTTTTATGCCTCACAGTACTTTCTCTGAAACTTTGAATAACTTGTTGTTATAATTTCCTCTCTTCGCCACTCTCACAAACATAAATAGTTTCATCAAAAACAATTGTTAGTATTTCTTTCAGTTCTAAACTTTAGACTTTATGAGTTTGTTGCCCTTGAAATGTTTGATATTGCTGGGTTCCATGATTATCTATGCTTTTCTACCTTCTTTAACTTTCTCCAAAGTTGCAGAAAGATTTTAAGCAGTTCTTAGGACATATAAAGTACTAATTAAGGAGTCCACTTTCAGAAAAGTTGTTCTTAAAAAGGTTTTGAATAAGCACAATAGGATTAAAAATATATAGATATTTGTACTTTGAATTATTTGCTTTTTTCACCAGTGACAATTTTTTCTGTTTCTAAGATCTATTTATACTTTTTGAAAAAGTACAGTAAAATGAAGAACAAAAATGTCATATTAAAATAATATATTTTTACAAATATAATACCACTTTCCTCAGGCTACACAGTGTATTTCTAAGTACTTTTAGAAACTACTCATGCACATAATTCATTCCAGTCCAATTAGAATATCTGTAGTTAGGCTACCTATGATGTTTATTGTTTACCATATGTTTCTGATGAACCTTTAATATTGAGGAAAACTACTGTGATACTTATTCTTTGTTGTCAATTTGACTATGTCTGGAATTAACTAAATCCCATGTTTCTGGATACATCAGTGAGAGATGTTTATCTTGATTGAATAATTTGAGGTAGAAAGACTCCACTTGGGCCAAACATTCTGTTAGCAGACTTTGGAAAGGACACTGAAGAAGGAAACTTCTACTCTTTGCTTGCTTGCACTCACTATCACTGGTAAGTTAATTCCTTCCTTCATATTAAAAGTTAATTCCTTCATTCATATTATATCTACTTCTTTGTGTTTGCAAATTTATACTGAAGAATAGCTTGGACATCCAGTTTCACAGACCAAATGAAAATTGTATTCTTAAAATTTCCATCAGGAGAAAGACATTGTTACAAAAGTTAGACCACACCCCATAAGCCACTCTGACAAATCCTGAATATATACATATATATAATCCTTCTAAAAACTACATTGAGTGCAGTTTGTGTAATGTTTATTCTTTCTAAAACAACTAAACTAACAAGAATGAACCTATTAGGTTTTGATACATTATTTCTTCAATATATTTCCATATGTAATTGTCTTTGATGTTATTAAGGATTGTTATGTCTATTCATGCAATAACTATTACTTTGAAACTTTTTCTTTGTTGCTTCTTGTTTGTTTTAACAGACCCTCATTTTGATGAAAATTTTTAAATAATTAAGGAGTATTTTAAATAATTTCTCTTTTATTTTTCTTTATTATTTCAGTAACAGTTCTTACTCATCTCAATTGTTTGTTTTCATTGTTGCATTAAATTTGCTTTGATCTGTTTCCTCTAGTTCTATGAAATGAAATTTAAATAAAATCTTACCTCTAAAATGTGTTATATTTTAAGCCTTTAAATTACTTATGTTTTCTTTCAAAGCACTGTATTAGTTGATTCTTATGAATATGACTATAATTGTTAATATGAATAGTTATTAGGGTTTTCTATAAAATATATTGCAATTTTCATTTTCATTTCTATTTGACATATGGTTATCTCAAAAGTTTAAATTTTTAATATTTTCAAATACTTGGACTTCTTCTTATCCTCTGACATTTATTCCTAAAATAATTCATAGTTTTCAATGGAGCAAGTTATGAATAATTGTAAAATTTTCAATCTTTGTGTCAAGATATAATACGTGCTCAAATAAAATTATAAGAAAATATGTGTATGTGTCTGCATATTAGTAGGTGCACATGAAGACCAGTTCCCAGAGGCCAGAAGAAGACATAATATCCTCGAGTGATAGTTATATGCACTTGTGAGCTATCCTACATTATAGCTCTAATCTGAACTCAGATCCTCTGAAAGAACAGTAAACAGTTTTAACAACTACAACATGTATCCAGCCAAAGTTTCAATTTTTTATACACATATTATACTAATGAATAAATAGAAGTGAATATCTTTAATATTGAATGAAAAATTTTACATAGTTTTTAGATTGATCTTTTTAATTGGATTTATTTTCAATTTTGTCTTTATTTATATGCTGTGTGTTTATTGTGTATGTCTGAACAAACATATGTGTACATCAGATCATATGTGTACATCAGAGGAAAACCTTTCATGTTAATCCCTAATTTTTTTGAGACAGAATTTCTTTCTGTTTACCACAGCCTACACAAGACTATGTGGCCAGTCAGCTTTTGGGTATTTTTTTTGTCCCATCTTACTGTTGGAATGTAGTTGGATGTTTTCCTGTGTCCTGTCAATCCTACAGTAGCTCAGACCCAAGTAAACACACAGAGGCTTATATGAATTACAAACTGGAGAGCGTATGGCTCAAGTTTCTTGATAACTAGCTCTTATATCTTAAATTAAACCATTTCTCTTAATCTATAAGTTGCCATGTGGCTGTGGTTTCCAGTATTTTCACATCTTGCTTCTCCGGTAGGTGGCTTCCAGCATCTCCTCTACCTCTCCTTTCTTCTTCCTCTCCTCCAGTTGGAATGAACCACCTAACCTTATTCTGCCTCACTATTGGCCAAACAGTTTTATTTATCAACCAATCAGAGCAACACATATTCACAGCATACAGAAAGACATCCCACAGCATAGGAACATTGGGGTTACAGATGGGTGCTAACATTCAAGGCTTTATAGGAATTCTGGACTCAGGTCATCATACTTGCATAGTTGGTGTCTTATCCACGAGCCACATCCTCATGGCTTTCAGTTGTATTTTCTAGGTCTTTTTTTGAACTATTAATTAAGAATATAATTCAAAGTTTCTTGCTATTTCTCCTTTTATTGTATTTATTTCAATTTATATGTATTCAAGTGAGTAAATTGGATTAAACAAAGTTAGCTGTGGGCTGGAGGCATAGCAGTGTTAGAGTTGTTATCCAGCATACCAAGTGTCTTGATTTTTAGCTCCTATACCACATTGAAAACACAAATATGCCATGTGGATCTTAATATTTTTGTGTTAGAGTTATGTTTTTGTACTGATATTGCTACTTGCTGGGAATTATCACTAAGTAGACAATACTAGGCTGTCACTTATTATCTTTAAATATGTAATACTGGCCAACCCTTGGACTCTATCATTTCTAATAAGAAATTTTTTCTCTAGTTTATTTTAATTTCTGTAGAAATTTGTATTTTTTAAAGTTATCCCTAAATGTTTGGCAAATCTGTCCTTCTTATTTATGTACCTTAGTTTGTTACCCAATCATCCAAGACCTGTGTTTTTCAGAATTATTATCCTCAGACATCAAAAGTAATTATAACTTTTCTGAATATGGGTTTCATTGTGATTATAATTTGTGAAATTTACAGAAATTTTAATTTTGAAACATAGGTTTCTTTGTGTTTTGGATGATTGATTTTTACTAGTATTTCATTATTATTCTTGATAATTATTTCTCCTGGAGTCCTAAACACTCATCTCATGTGAGACAACATATCCCTCTAGACTACCATGCTCTGCTGTGTACCTTTCCTTTATTACTTGTTCTCTATGTGCTAATGTTCAGAGTACTTTTTGATTATTAGTGGTTTCTTTCACCAGTACTATTTTTCCATCTAATTTATCATTGAATTCATACACCAAATTCTCAATTTCAGATATTATTTTTTTAGTTTTAGAATGTTCTCTGGATTCATATCTTTAGATAACAATATCTCTGTTGAAATTATATAATTTAAATTTTTATGGAAGACATCTAAAATCTTTACATATTATTGATATTTTATTTTAACTTAATTATCTACTCTTAGAATATGGAGCTTATGTGTTCTTTTAAACTATCGAATCTGTATTTGCATTAGTTCTTATGTATTCTTGGTATGATGTGTTCAGAATAAGAGGTATTTGTGTGAACATGTGTGTATACATCAGAGAGGCTTCTGGCTTTGTTATATTCATCAAATAAACTGAGTGACTGATAACTTCAAACAGCTTGGTATACTTCATCCACAAAATTTTTGACTAGTCAGTGTCCTTGCTCATCGAGAAGCATGTTTCATTGACATCCTGGGTTCCATTAAATATTGTAGTTGTACTCTGCATATTTATCCAGCTTACTCTGATTACCACCTCAATATGTAGCAAGCAAATTGAGGAAGAAAGAAGCTATATACTTAGAGGTATGTTTTTGGTTTATAAATGCAGAAGAAACGATAAGGTTTTTGCTGACTTTAAGAAGTTTTTGTTCTTGTTCTTTTTGTTTATTTGCTAGTTTGTTTTTTTGTTTATTGCCCTAGATTAAAATAAAGCTTTATTTTTGTGATGAAGCCTGAAGATTTGTTGTGAAGTGATGGCTAGAGATTACCAACTTTTTACAAAAATCTGATCCTTATAATTGACTTGTCTTTGCATCTGTAACTCTGTAATTTTTAAAATGCAAATGTGATTTCTCAGACTTTCTTTAGGGGTTTACAGTAGGAATATTTGACTTCTACTACATATACCTTTCTCAGAAACAGAAGTGAAATTGGGGTGTTCAATGTCTCATATTAGAAATTTTGTGTTTTTGAAATACTTTGTATCTCCAGCAAACACATTTTTGTGTAAGAGATGAGGAATTAAAGCAAGACTTCTGTCTCAGGTTTTCTGTTCCTATGAAGAGTCATAATGAGCATGACAACTTTTATAAAGGAAAACATTCAATTGGGGCTTACTTACAGTTCCAGAGGTTTAGTCCATTATTTTCAAGGTGGCAAACATGACATTGTGCAGGCAGACATGGTGCTAGAGAGGTAGCTGAGAGTCTACATCAGGATCCACAAGCAGCAGGAAGAGACTGAGACACACTAGGCCTGGTTTGAGCTCCTGAGATCTTAAAGCCCACCCCCAGTAGCACAGCTCCTCCAACAAGGCCACACTTACTCCAACCTCTTTGTAGTGCCACTCCTTATGGGATTATGGGGTATATTTTTACTCAAACTACCACAGCCTCATCATGCATGTTTTGCAAGCTCTTTGCCATTGAACTATAAAACTTCACACAAGAATAGATTTTTGTAACCTATTTTATCTTATTTCTATTCTAATAAGAATATTAAAAGTCTCCTTATCAAAATAATATTATTCTAAAGATAATGTAATGAGTTTTCCCTTATAATAATAAATTATTTTATTTTTTTAAAGAAGTGAGACCAGGTGAAAACTAAATCTCATGTGCAAACAGTTTCTCCTTTATTCTTGGTTATGAGCCTTTAACTGCTGAGTCATCGCTCCAGCCCAAAAAATATTAAGAGCTACAAAGGAAAAAAGAGCCAATTAACTTATAAAGGCAGAGACAACAGAATAACACCTAACTTCTCAATGGAGACTCTGAAAATCAGAAGGTCCTGGAAAGATGTTATACAGACACTAAGAGACCATGGATGCCAGCCCAGACTATTATAACATACAAAACTCTCAATTGCCATAGATAAAGTAAATCAAATATTCCATCACAAAATCAGATTTAAACAAAATCTATCCACAAATCCAGCCCTACAGAAAGCACTAGAAGGAAAAATCCAACCCAAGGAAGTTAAATGCACCCATGAAAATACAGGTGATAGATAATCACACACCAACAAACCCCAAAGAAGGGAAACACACAATCCTACCACCACAGCATAACAGGAATTAACAATCACTGGTCATTAATATCCATTAATATCAATGGTCTCAATTTGCCCATAAAAAGACACAGACTAACAGAATGCATACGAAAACAGAATTCATCCTTCTGCTGCATACAAGAAACACACTTCAGCTTCAAAGAAAGATACTACCTTAGAGTAAAAGGCTGGGAAAAGTCTTTCCATTCAAATCAACTTAAGAAGCAAGCTGTTGTAGCTATCCTAATATCTAAAAAAAAAAGACTTCAAACTAAAATTAATCTAAAGAGACCAAGAAAGACATTACATATTCATCAAAGGAAAAAAATCCATCATGATGAAGTCTCAATTATGAACCATTATTTTCCAAATAAAAGGGCACCCACATATGTAAAAGAAACATTACTAAAGCTTAAATGGCACATCAAACCACACACACTAATAGCGGGATACTTCAACACCCCACTCTCACCAATGAACAGGTGAGGTGATATTGTGTTCCCCAAAATATTGTGTACCCTAATAAACTTATCTAGAGTCAGGGAATAGAACACCCACTAGATATAGAGACCAGAAAATGGTGGCACACACCTTTAATCCTAGCATTCCAGAGGCAGAGATCCATCTGGATCTCTATGAGTTCAAGGCCACACCAGAAAGAGCCAGAAATGGTAACAAGAGCCTTTAATCCCAAGAAGTGATGGCAGATACCAGAAAGGTATATAAGGCTTGAAGACCAAGAACTAGCTGGTTAAGCTTTTAGGCTTTTGAGCAGCAGTTCAGCTGAGAGGCATCCAGTCTGAGGAAACAGAATCAGCAGAGGAACTGGCAAGGTCAGGTAGCTGTGGCTGGTTCTGTCTCTCTGATCATTCAGCATTCACCCAAATACCTGGCTCCAGGTTTGTTTTATTAATATGTCCTTTTAAGATTTGTGCTAAATCTGATGCCCAACGTTCATGGTATGAATTCATGAAAAAGCTGCTTGCCTGTGGCCTTGCAGGCCCCAGCTCAGACCTGAGCTACCCTACTCACAGCTGGTTGTAATGGAGCATGCTGGTAAGATTTACTGAAGGAGGGATAGGCAGGAAGATCCCGAGTTTGAGTCTGGCCTAGGATGCTTGCTAATGAGAAGCTTCGGCCAGGCCAAGCCACAAATGTTAGTGGGACCATGGAGGAGGCAGTGGCTGCTGCTCCAAGTTGCTGGCTGCTTCTCATCCTGTTGGTGACTACAGTGATGCTGCTAACTGGGACGAAGGGTTTACTACTGCTTGTTCAGAGAAGAATTGCCAGGACCATAGTATTACAAGAAAGCATCGGCAATGGTCAGTTTGGAAAAGTTTGGCAAGACAAATGGTGGGGAGAAATTAATGTGAAGATATTCTCTTCTAGGGAAGAACATTCATGGTTCTGAGAGACAGACATTTATCAGACTGTGATTGCTCCAAACCACAGAGGAGGCACACACACAAAAATAGTCTGCAGAAAACCATGGCCATGATTAACAGCAACTTGGAAATCTTCACTCCACAATGATGATTCCGCATTGTCTATGGTAAAGCCATTAAGCTGATTAGCACAATGGAAAGATCGACTTTGGACTAAAAACTGCTTAGGACAATTTCAAGATGGCTAGCTGAGATGATCCAGATTCACAGACTACTCGAGCAAGGACTTGAGACAAGCCCTGCACTTTCCCATTATGCAGAGACAGGACAAATGATACAACTAACTCTCAGGAATTGGCAATTAACCCAAAAGTATTCTTTTCAGAATTCCCTAAAGATGTCTTGTAGATGTAACCAACCGTCTCATTAAATAAGAAACACAGAACCAATGCAAAGAAGAAAGCCAAGAGATCAGAGCTAAGAGCCTTACCCGCCTGCTGCAGCTAGCCAAGAGACCTCTCCACAAAGGGCCTACTTCCTGTGTGGTTGTCTTTATATAGTCTTTCTGTTCTGCCTTCTCATTGGTTGTAAACCCAAACATATGACTGCCTTGTTGCTGCCTGTCTGTAGAGACTTCCAGGTCTTCTATGGTATTGAGATTAAAGGCTTGTGTCTCCAATGCTGGCAGTATCCTTGAATACACAGAGATCTACCTAGCTCTGTCTACCAAGTGCTGGGATTAAAGGCGTGTGCCGCCGCCGCCGCCGCCGCCGCCGCCGCCGCCGCCGCCGCCACCGCCGCCGCCGCCACACTCTTGCTATGGCTCTAATAGCTCTGACCCCCGGGCAACTTTATTTATTAACATACAATTAAAATCACATTTCAGTACAAATAAAATACCACCATAATGTCTTCACTCCCAGAAAGCAGGAAGTAATTTTAAGAACTTGACACCCACATTCCCAAGAGGTGTGATCAGAGATTTTTGTTGTTTAATGAGTTATGGATATCGTTGTTGTTTATGATTGTTGATTACAAGTTGTTAATTGTTAATGGTCAGGAAAAAAAGCTGAACAAAGAGATTAGATTCAGAGTTTTTATTTTAAAAAAAAAGAAAAAGAAAAAAGAGAATATAGATATGATGTAGATCATTGAATCTACTCTGAGAAAAAAGATAAAGAAATAATAGGATAAATGGGTAGATCACTGAATCTACTCTATAAAGTAAAAAGAGGAAGATGTAAAAATGACAAAAGGTAGATTATTGAATCTATTATGAAAATAAAAAAGAGAGAATATTGATGTGATAAGATAAAATGTCAGTTATTGAATCTACTTTTAAAAAAGGAACTACTTGTTTTAAATAGGACAAGTAATGCCATTTTTTGTCTGAGTTTGTCAAATGATATTGGACTGGATATTGTTAATATATATAATGGAGTTTTTTTCTGAATCTGTCAAATGATAATGGACTAGACCTTTTTAGAAAAGAAGCTCACTAATGACGTGTATGTGTATAAACTTGAAAGACGTTATAAGATAGTTCTGTTAATAATATAAGTTAGGATAGAAAGTGAATCAGGTACATTTTGAACTTACCAAAATAGGATAGATAATGTAATTATTTTCTCTGAGTTTGTCAAATGCAAATGGACTAGACATTGTTTAAGTATTTATTGCTTGGATATATTTTATATAGTTATACTTATTGGATATAGTTTCTCTTGTATTAGTTATAAGCTTTTTTAAATTTTAGACAAAAAAGGGGAAATGTGGTGATATTGTGTTCCCAAAAATATTGTGCACCCTAAAAAACTTATCTAGGGTCAGAGAACAGAAGAGCCACTAGATATAGAGACCAGGAAATTGTGGCACACACACCTTTAATCCTAGCATTCCAGAGGCAGAGATCCAAGGCCACACTGGAAACAGCCAGGCATGGTAACAAGAGCATTTAATCCCAGGAAGTGATGGCAGAAACCAGAAAGGTATATAAGGCTTGAAGACCAGAAACTAGAAGCTTTTGGCTGCTTAAGCTTTTAGGCTTTTGAGCAGCAGTTCAGCTGAGAGGCATCCAGTCTGAGGAAACAGGATCAGCTGAGGAATTGTCAAGGTGAGGTAGCTGTGGCTGGTTCTGTCTCTCTGATCATTCAGCATTCACCCCAATACCTGGCTCCAGATTTGCTTTATTAATAAGTCCTTTTAAGATTCTTGTTACAATGAACATCCAGAGTTAGACACTATGTTCAATTTGATCTTAGAATTACTAATTCTGTTGGCAGAATAATAATTCATATTAGTTATGAATGTCAAAATACTTCAAATATGTTCCTTCTGGAAATCAAGACATATTAAATTGAATAAGAGAAGCTATATTGGGATGAATGGAAATACCTTCTAGCTGGATGGTGATGGCTCATATCTTTAATCTCAGCACTTGGGAAGCTGAGGCAGGTGGATCTGTGAGTTCAAGGCCAGCCTGTTCTACAAAGCAAGTTCAGGATCACTCAGAGCTGTTACACAGAGAAATCCAGTCTCAAAAAATAAAGAAAAACTAAAAACTAAAAACTAAAAAGCAATATAGATCACACACAGAAAACATAAAGCATATTTTGGACAATACTTACAATCTCTTTTCATTCTGAAATTATAAAAGCTTACAAGTATGCCTTTTAGAAACAAAGAATAATAAGTTTTAAATATGAAAAAATATTTTGTGTTGTGGGAATGTATATTTTCAGATATCTATGATATGAAAATAATAGGCACTTTTTAGGTTGTTTATTTTGTTTTCTCCTTCCTATCTGGATTGTAGTTCCCAAGTAGACTTGGTAAATGATTTCAAGACAAAATTTTAGTTTTAAAAAGAGAACAGCATGTAACTACTTAAGAAGTCTATCTTGAATTTTTCAAAAGTTTTGATGTCCCTGCTGATCAAATTCAAATTCTAACACAGACATGACTGTTTAGCTTTACACATTGATTTTGTATGGCAATTTACATGTATTTTGATAATCAGTATATTATATAAAATTATGTGATAAACCTCTCATTAAATGTTCATTTACTTATAAACAGCAAAATCTCAGACATGTAGCTACCAATGCTTGACTGAGTTAACATTTCAAAAAGATGAAAAGCAACCTTTGAAACAACATCCAGTGGGGTTAGACTTATCTTTATGAAATAATTGGCTCACTTGTTTTTATCATTTGTATGTTTCTTTCATTTATAATTTAACAAACACCTAGGGAAAATAGCCTTAGATATGTTCAGTTGAGAGGGCTCTTATTTGGAATCAATAGTGAAATTTCAAATGTAAGGAAATTGGGGTTAATGGTGGTTAACACAAACCTGCAATTTAGGCTTTTGAGCTCACTTCTCTGTTATATTTACAGAAACAAGTCCTCATGATTGCTGTTTAGAGATGTCATGAAAACATCTACCACAAATAAACACCTGGAAATGTGATTTGCTTCTCTTGGGTGCTTCTTTCTTTGAAAATGCTCATTTTAAATTCATGAATTGTTTGAGGTTTGTGTGGAACAAAATTTCCATGTGAAAAATTTTTCATTTGCTGTTTCAAATTTGTGTTTGTTTATGAGTAAATAATAACCATTAATTACCCAGATCAATTATGAACTAGGCTACAAACTCTTAGGTAAAAAATGAATTGAGTAATAGGATTAGGTACTGCCTTAAGTTTTATAAAATGAAAGTGTTTGTGCTTTAAATATCATTCTGAATAAAATTTTCAAAGGTAGTATCAACATAAAAGTAACAATTTTGGGAGTATTTTATCTGCTAGATAAAGTAATGATAGACATTTTCTTGCTGTTAACAATATTTTGACTCTTAAAATAATAAAATATAGCAAGACATTCCTATGAAATCTATGTCTAGAATGAAATGCTCAATTAAACTGGGGGTGAGGGGAGTAATGGATGGCAAGGAATGGGGGATGAGAACATAGGGAAACAAGAGTTTTGAGCTGGAACAGGGACAGAGTGGGAAAGCAAGAAAAGAGCTACAATGATAAATGAACACATCATGGGAATAGGAAGAAACAGAGTGCTAGGGAAGTTCCCAGGAATGCACAAGGATGACCCCACCATAGACTACTGGCAATAGTCAAGAGGGTGCCTGAACTGGCCCACTATGGTAATCAGATTTGTGAATACCTTAACTGTCATCATAGAGCCCTCATCCAGTGACTGATGCAAGCAGATGCAGAGATCTATAGCTGGGCATCAGGCTGAGCTCCAGGAGTCCAATTGAGAGAGAGGAGGGATTCTATGAGGAAGGGACATCGACATCATGATGGGAAAATATACAGAGATGGCCAGCCAAACTAGTGGAAATGCATGAACTGTAGATCAATAGCTGAGGAGCCCCCATGGTATTAGATTAGGCCCTCTGGATAAGTGAGACAGTTATTTAGCTTGAACTGTTTAGAGGACCCTAGGCAGTGGGATCAAGACCCATCCCTAGTGCGTGAGTTGGCTTTTTGGAGCCCAGTGCCTGTGGTGGGATACTTTGTAAGCACCCTTGGTGCAGGGAGGAGGGGCTTGGACCTACCTCAACCAATGTACCAGGCTCTGCTGACTCCCCATGGGAGAAATTGCCTTGGAGGAAGGGGGAATGGGGGTGGGTTAGGAGGGAAGACTGGAGGGTGGGAGAAGGGAGGACAGGGGAATCTATGGCTGGTATGTAAACTGAATAGAAAATCTCATAATAATAATAATAATAATAATAATAATAATAATAATAAGAAGAAGAAGAAGAAGAAGAAAGAAGCCAGTCAATTAAGAAGGAACATACTTACATCACTTGAAGAGACTGTTCCTGTTTCAACAGCAACATAGTTACCACAAAGTTTCTATTACAAAATAAATACTCATTACTTAAAAAATATCCTTGCCAAAAATTTCACTCTCTTTTTTTAAATTTTATTTTACAATACTATTCAGTTCTACATAATAACCACAGATTCCCTTGTTCTCTCTCTTCCTGCCCCCATTCCTACCTCCTCCAGATCAAGGTCTCCCCCGAGGACTGGGATCAACCTGATAGACTCAGTCCAGGCAGGTCCAGTCCCCTCCTCCCAGATTGAGGCAAGCGTCCCTGCATAAGTCCCAGGTTTCAAACAGGTAACTCACGCAACGAGCCCAGGACCTGGTACCACTGCCTAGATGCCTCCCAAACCCCCACAAAAGACTGCTGGCAATGGTCGACAGACAGCCGGGACTGACTTACTCTGGTGATGGGATGGCCAAACACCCTAATAGTTGTGCCATAAACCCCATCCAAGGACTGAGGAACCTGGATGCAGACATCCATGGCTAGGCCCCGGGTGGAGCTCTGGGAGTCTAATTAGCGAGAAAGAGGAGGGTTTATATGAGCGAGAGTTGTTGAAACCAAGGTTGGATAAAGCACAGGGACAAATAGCCAAACGAATGGAAACACATGAACTATGAACCAAAGGCTGAGGGGCCCCCAACTGGATCAGGCCCTCTGGATAGGTGAGACAGTCGATTGACTTGATCTGTTCGGGAGGCATCTAGGCAGTGGTACCAGGTCCTGGGCTCATTGCATGAGTTAGCTGTTTGAAACCTGGGACTTATGCAGGGACACTTGGCTCAGTCTGGGAGGGGGGGACTGGACCTGCCTGGACTGAGTCTACCAGGTCAATCTCAGTCCTCAGGGGAGACCTTGATCTGGAGGAGGTGGGAATGGGGGTGGGCTGGGGGGAAGGGGAGGGGGCAGGAAGGGAGAGAACAAGGGAATCTGTGGCTGATATGTAGAACTGAATGTTATTGTAAAATAAAATAAAAGGAAAAAAAGAAATAACACATATGTATATATACATCCTAATAGTTGGGCCAGAAACCCCAGCCAAGGACTGAGGAATTTCACTCTCTTACTTGTAACAATAAATATTTTAAGAATTAGTCAAAAAAAATAAATAAATATAAGAAAACATATTCATCCATATATGGTTTAAAGTAAATTATATTCAATAAAAATTAATTATCACTTATTTCTGCTACATGAAATGCTACTACTACAGAATACTGAGAATAAAGTAACTGTGACATGAAAAATGAGAGGATGTCTGTCTTAGACTAGGGTTTCTATAGCTGCAATGAAACACTATGGCAAAAAAGAAGTTGGGGAGGAAGGGTTTTATGGTTGATATATTGTGCACCTCAATAAACTTATCTGGGGGTCAGAGAACAAAAAAAAAAGACACTATATTAAACATGGGTTTAGGCAGTGGTAGCACACACCTTTAATCCTAGCATTCAAAGCCACACTGAAAACAGACAGGCATGCCTTTAATCCCAGGAAGTGATGGCAGGAAGCAGAAATGTATATAAATTGTGAAAATCAGGAACTAGAGCCTGGTTAAGCTTTTAGGCTTGTGAGCAAGCAGCATTTCAGCTGAAATACATTTGGATGAGGACTCAGAGGCTTCCAGTTTGAGGAAAGAAGATCAGCTGAGAAATTGGTGAGGTGAGGTTGGCTGTGGCTTGTTCTGTCTCTCTGATCTTTCAGCATTTACACCAATACCTGGATCTGGGTTTGTTTTATTAATAAGACCTTTTAAAATTCATGTTACAAGGTTTTATTTGGCTTACACTTCACCATTGCTGTTCATCAGTGAATGAAGTCAGAACAGGAACTTAAACAGGGCAAGATCTTGGAGGCAGGAGCAGATGCAAAGGCCAGGGAAGGAAGCTGATTACTGGCTTGCTTCCTATAGCTGGCTCAGTCCACATTCTTATAGAACCCAGGACCAGCAGACCAGTGCTGTGGATGATTGATTGATAAATAAAATGCTGATTGGCCAATAGCCAGACAGGAAGTATAGGTGGGACAAAGAGAAAGGAGAAGTCTGGGAAGTGGAAGGCTGAGGCAGAGAGAGGTAATGGGAAGCAACATGTTAAGATACAGGTAAGCCAGGAGCCATGTGACAATTTATAGACTAATAGAAATTGGTTAATTTAAGATATAAGAATAGCTATCAAGAAGCCTGAGCCATTAGGCCATATAGTTTGTAAATAATATAAGTCTCTTTGTATTTGCTTGGGTCTGAAGGCCACGGGAGCCAGACAGGAACAGGATAACTTGAGCTACAGACCAGGAATGACACCATCCACATGGGCTGGGCCCTCCCTCATTGATTACTAATGGAGAAAATACCTAACAACTGGATCTCAAGGAGACATTTCCACAGCTGAAGCTCCTTTCTCTGGTGACTTTAGCTTGTGTTAAGTTGACACATACACACCACCTAGTCCAAGGGGATGCTTAGGAACCTTTTGATATAAATTGTGGCATCCTCATTAGAAATTCAGAATGTTTTCCTGGGAAATCTTAATTTTGAAGACAGTTATGTGTGGTGTATTGAAAAGTAAAGACAGATTGTAAAAATCTGAGAGATTACTATTTTCTAAGTTCTATAAGGAAAGCTTATTTGAAGGAAAAAAAGTAGTAAAAGTTAAGTAGGGACAACTTTAAAAGAAAAAGAAAAGGCCTAACATTGAAGTTGGACAAGACAAACAGAAGAAAAAGAGCCCAAGATAAGAATCTGCACAAGAATACGAGATTCTCTTGTTGAGACATTCAGAAATCCTGTAGAAACACACACCTGGAAGTCATAACCTATAAATAAAGGAACTGGTGCAGGCATATGTTGGCCCTGTGGATTCTGCATCAGTCTTTGATCATGCTGATTTAGAGTGCCTTGTTTTCTTAGTGTTCTCTATCCCCTCTGGGTCTTAAACTCTTTCTGCCTCCTTTTCTGTGGGGTTCCTTGAGCAATGAGGGGAGGAGTTTGATGGAGACATCCTGTCTAGGACTGTCTAGTGTTCCAAGGATCTTCACAATCTGGATAATGTGTGGCTGTGGGTCTCTGTATTTGTTCTATTCTGCTACAGGAGAAATCTCTGATATGCTTCCAGGGCTAGATTTAAAAGTCACAACTTTTAACAATCTATAGAAAATATGATTTTTATTTCTTAGAAACAATTACATCAATACTGAAGACACAATATACTCCAAGACAAGAGTTTAGAGGAATTAAGCTTGAGTTGACCAAGAAGCTTCCTAGCCGGGTGGTAGTGGCACATGCCTTTAATCCCAGCACTTGGGAGGCAGAGGCAGGTGGATCTCTGTGAGTTTGAGGCCAGCCTGGGCTACAGAGTGAGTTCCAGGAGAGGCTGGAAAGCTATACAGAGAAACCCTGTCTCGAAAAACCAAAAAAAAAAAAAAAAAAAAAAAAGAAAAAGAAAAAAAAAGAAAGCTTCCTTTCTGATGAGTGGCTGCCATACTATCAGAAGTTGCTGTGCACACTGTGAAGAGAGAAGAGATTTTGGTAGTCACAACCAGATGGGGAACCTATGAAACAGTACAATGTCTGAACCAGGTAAATATCCCCAAAGGTGTATTAGTGGGACTTTTAACTTGAGGGTAATCAACAGCTGTCTACTTGAATCAAGACCTGCTCAATAGAAGGAAATTTATTCCTGGTGCTTTAAGCCTAGTTGTTGTTAGCTGAAAAACAATTGTCTTTATTTCTCATGTTTGAATTTCCCAGTTTGTGAAACTGTTCGGGATGGATGAGGATGTATGACCTTGTTAAGGAAGGTTGTCACAAAAGATAGACTTAGAGAATTCAGAAGCCTCTTGCCATCCCCACTTATCTTTCTGCCTCTTGCTTTTATTTTGAGATGCAAGCTCACAGCTGTTTTTGCCATGATGCCTTTGCTTTCCCATCAAGGACACTAAACCTCTGTAATGATAAACTCTAATATATGATTTTTAATAAGCTGCCTTGGCATTGTGTTTTACCATAGAAATAGAAAAGTAACTAATACAAACTTTGACAACAAGAAGTGGGCTATTGCTGCAGTTTGCTTGACTATGCCACTGTTTGAAGGAATGTGGAAGATTTTGGTGATTAAGACTAGAAAAGCCATTGAACACTGTGAGCAGAGCTTACAGGCACATATATTAGGAGTATGGAATATAATGCTGAGAGCAGAGGAGTTGTGTAGGACTGGGTCAAGAGGTTTCAGAGGGGAACAATATTAGCAACCATATTAGAGACCTTTCTTTTGATATTTTAACAAAGAATGTGGCTGCTGTCTGTCCCTGTCCTGAAAATTTCCATGAGGCTAAATTTAGAAATAAGGGACTAATTATTTGGCAAAGGTGAATTCAAGACAGTCTGATATTGACTTTGTTACAGCATTAGTAGTAATCACTCTTATGCAGTTTTGTTGAAGAACAGAAAATGATATAGAAAGATACAAAATGTACAGTTCAAAGAGAAGAAGAGCAACATAAATAAGATTTGTGCTTAAAGAAATAAGGAAAGGCCTGCTGTGCAGTGGAAGAAAGAGAAAGGATGACTTCAGTACAAAACCTCTCCCAGATAAGTTAAGAAAAAAAAAGACTTAAGGAGTTTTTGAAAGAGCAAAAAGAAATTCAACTGTTGCAAATATAATCTAAATTTAGCTGCTACAAATATGATTCAAAGGGGTAAAAGTTCACACAAAGCTGATAGTCATACTTGGCAATATTTTTCACAGAGTGTTGGCTCCTGAATCATGAAGGATGTGTGAGTAATGTTGTCATGTAATCCTATTCAGTAGTTATGGAGATCTGCTGCAGTTAAGAGTCAAGCAAGGGAGTCCCTGCATGGAGGCACTAAGATGTCATTGTGTGAAGCTCTGAATGTAAAGACTGTATTGTGGTAGAGACCCCAATACTTTGGAGATGCTAGACCCATGAGGAATATACAAAAGAGAAAAGCACACAGGGAGTAGAACAGAGCCAAAAGAGAAAAGTATGTTTCAAGAAGCAAAGTTGGAAGGGCAGAGCCATGACTTAAGACATGGAGCTGCATAACTGAGTTTGCCATACCGGGCTTCAAACTTATTTTTGTCATTTATTCACTTCATTCCAATTCTTCCCTTTTGGAATAGTAATGTGTATTCATTAACATTGTATTTTAAAATACATAATTTTCTTTTGGGGATTATAATTAAAAGATTACCTTGACTCTCAGAAATGATTTTTGTCTTTGGGCTTTCAGAAAGTGTTGTGACTATGAGAGAATATGGAGATGGTTGACTTTGGACTGAATGCATTTTGCATTATGATATGGGCATGGATATTGAGAAAATGTGATAGTTTGAATGAGAATGGTCTTTTTAGGTTCACACGTTTGAAAACTTGGTGCCATGTTGATGAGACTTTCTGGGAACAAATTGGAGATATGGCTTTGTTAAAGGAGGTGTGTCACCTGGATTGAGTTGTAAAAACTCAAAAGCCACTCACAGGCCCCAATCTTTTCTCTGCTTCCTGTTTGAGAGTCAAGATATCAGCTGTTGAGGCCATTATACCTCTGCTCTGCCATCAAGTACTCTTACCCTCTGGAAACATTTAAGCACAATTAAATGCTTTCTTTTATAAGTTGCCCTTGTCATGGTGTCTTATCAAAGCAATAGATAAATTACTTATACATCTAACCTACTATACATGTCTAGAGAGGTCATAAGCCATGAAGGAGAACCTATTATTGTCAAATCTCTAAATCAGTACAATTTATAACTGTTTCTTAAATATTTATTTTTATACCCACATATTATTTTATTTATCACTTAACAAGAAAACTTCTTTCTGCAAAAAACAGAGGCTATTATCGCTCTTCCTAAATGGTCAAAATGCAGAAAATATGTTACTACAGAGTTCCCAACAAACTGCAGCACAATCTCTACATCTAAGGACAAGGGAAAATTATGCAAGAAGGCGTGACAAAGATTGTAGAAGTTAGAAAACCAAGATGTCCCGTGTCAAATAAGGTGCATTAGGGATGGTAAGAAAAATCTACCAATAAAATCTCCATAGCATAGAAGTCTGAGAAAGAATGGAATAATGACAATATCAGTTGATATTCCCAAGCTTTCACCACTAGATAAAGAGCAACTGTCAGTTCATCTATATATATATAGATGAAGACTAGTTTGCGAATCTAATAAAGGGACAGAAAAAAATTTGGAAGGAGAAGTAGAAGAAAGATTCCATATGAAGTTCTCAAAATAATGAAAGTATTTTGAAAGATATGAAATGATAGCATGAAATGTATGTGTGTGTGTATGATCTGTGGATAATATAATAGTATTACTACAACAATTAATAAAAATTTAGCACCTTAAAAAGAACAACAAAAAATTCTGTATTTCCAAAGCAAAGTAGATGCAAAATACTATGATATATTAATAAATAAAACTAAGGAATAATGCTAAAAAATCTTATATTTTATTATTTCACCCAAAACATTTATGATTTACTCTCTCATAGCATGCATATTTCAAGAAAAAACAATGTTTTCACATTGCATAAATTTTCATTATTTTCACAAAAATGAATCATACATCTAGGCTCAAATGTAAAGATTATTGTTGGAAAGACTATACAGTTCATTCAGTTTTTCTTTCCAAAGAATTTAATAAACTCATTTTTCTGTGCAGAGTATCTTCTATCCACATGCTTACATGTGGTTGAATTATGCAATTCAGTTGACCTTTTAAGGTCACTTCCAGATTTATGAGCTTGTGAAATTCCTTAAAGCCATTTCTTTTCTAGGCTTTGCTACATTGATTCTACTTTACTTGACCAAGATTCCCTTTTTAAATTTTTGTTCATGCTTGAAGGGAAACAGATCACTGAATATTATTTTTTTCAGTGAAGTTAACAATTCAGAACTCTTCTGATTAATGCAGCAGTGTTCAGAGCAGTCTTTCCCAGTGTGTTGATAAGATGCTCAAACTAGGCCATATGCTGCTTAAAGGTTCCTATCTAAATACTACAGGATTGGAAATATTCTTACCCCCAGAAAATTTTCTGAAACAATTAGGATCCACTCTGATGCCCAAACCCAACTTTGCTTCTTCTTCCCTCTGTATTGCATTGGTATAATAAAATAGGCTTCTACAATTTGAACCTGGAGAGTTAAACTTATTTCCTTCACAAATATTTAAGAGAGAGCTTTATACCAAATGAATACTTGTCTATTCTACTATAAAATAAGAACTCTAGTTTTTCCCTGAAACATTGCAATTTTTGCCACTTGTCCTTAAGAATTTATAGCATACTGAGATGATAATTTATCTTTCTTTTTTGTAAAATTTCTTTTATTGATTTTTTTTTAAATTTTACTGAGGATTGAACTTAGATCCTTGTATACACAAGGTAAGTCCCCTGCAGCACCACTCAGAAATACCTCTAACCATCTTTTTTTTCATTATTTAAATAATGTTTCTACATATTCTTTGATAATTTTATACAATATACTTGAATCATATTTATTCTCCACCCACTCCTCCTTGATCCTCTTGTACTTCCCTACACATCCAACTTCATGCTTTCCCTCTTAAAGAATGCATGAGTACAGTTTGTGTGGGTAAATATTCTCTTTACCAACTTTCCCTCAAGTAGCCACAATAAAATATCAATAGTTCCTTACCTAGGGGTGGGTTGTGTTCCCACCCTCCTTCTCCATGCTAAGATTTTTCTGGCTTGAACTTGCACTGGTGTTGTGTATGTAGTCACAGGTTCTGTGAGTTCAAAAGTGCGTGTCTCCTGTAGTGTCTGAAATATACAGCTTCTTGATGTCACTCACCAGCTCTGGCTCTTAAAACACTCTGCTCCCTCTTCTCCACAGATTGCTTAGCCTTAAGGGCAGAATGTGATAAAGGCATGCCATTTAGGAGTAAGTGCTCCAAAGCTGATTACTCTCCACACATCGACCATTTATGGGTTTCTGTGTTCACTGCTATTAATAGAAAATGTCTGATGATGATTGTATTCTCATGTATGGGTATAGCTATATGTCATTAGGGGTAATTTTATTGTTATGTCCATTTATATCTCATAGTAGGATGTTACCTTTCAAGGATTGCTATGCACATTTCATGTAGAAGATCCACAGTGGTTAAGTAGCTAGAAAGGTACCAAGGGATAGGAGACAATCTTTCAAGTAAAGCTAAGAAGGTAAAATAAAGGGATAAAGAGAAAAAATGAAACAGGGAATAATAAATAGAGTGGGGACCTGGACAGCAGGTTAGAAGAGGGAATATAGAGAGGGCTAACTCTAAAGGCCTTTTGAAAAAGCCATATGGAGAGCTGGTATTTTAGACACTTACTGAAATATGCACACATAAAAAGGAGTTTCAATGTACAGTATAGTATAATGTGGTGGACAATACCATAACAAGATATCACATGCTACAAAAATACACCCCCAAATATCAGGAATGGCTTACCTCTTTTGTATCTGTTGGCCAATGCTGCCTTGTAGATTGTTCAAATACAGGAGACTGTTATCAATGCTATTTGTTACCCTCAAAATTTGATGATTTGATTTTCTACATCTTTATTAATGTATGTAGTAATTGTGTCACACTGCCATAATGTAACAATCTTTTCCCAGAAGTGATATAGAATTTCAAGTAGATAAAAAGAATTGTCATATGTTATTGGTGGACAATGCACATTTATCTAAAATATTTAATTTAAGGGAAATATATATTAATTTGTTAAAATTCCTATCTTTCTTGCTCTGCATCTTATGGTGTCTCCTCAGACCCCCACCTTTCTTCTCCTCCTCATTTTCTCTGCGCCCAAAATCCTACCTAGCTATCAGCCAATCAGCTTTTTATTAACAGTGAAAGCAACATGTTGTCTGTATACAGAAAAATTATTCCACAGCATACTAGTACAAGAGTGACATAACTCTAATGCAATAAATAGCAGCTTTCCCATTGATTTGAACATTGATCCACAGGAAAGGACATCAAACCTGCTATTGTAATCACAGTTAAAATCCCATTGGTGGCAAAGTCAGAGGCCTTAGGATAGAATCCAGCCTGTGTTTCAAAGACAGAGGTGTAAAGGGGTTGGGGAATCATACGCTGAGTTTAAGGAAAGCCAATGAGAAAAGGAGAATTCCTGCATGGAGACCCCAAGAGTTAAGGCATGTGGTGGGAGAATTCCCACTTGGAGGCCAAGAGAGGCCATTGCAGGACATTGTGAAGTTGAAGCCTGGATTTCCTTGGAAACCACAAGATGTTGGAGATGCCAGAGCCTAGAAATACCTGCCAAAGGGAGCTGCAGACAGTATATTAATCAAGACCTATTGTTCGAATCTTAGATGGTCTTTTAATAATAATAAAAAACACCCAAAAACAGGTATCAGGGTGAAAGCTGAAAGATCAGAGAAGCAGAACAGCCAGATACTAGTTATTACCTCTATGAAATCCTCAGCCAAAAGAGACTGTATTCCTGTTTCCTCACACCTTGTATATCTTTCTCTCCTCTGCCATATTATACCCTTGGATTAAAGGCACGCATGCTTCCCAAGCAAAGGCATGAGATCTCAAGTGCTGGGACTAAAGGTGTGTGCCACCACTGCCTGACCTCTATGTCTAATCTAGTGACTGGCTCTATACTCTGATACTCAGGCAAACTTTATAAGAGTATATAATATATCATCACAAAGACCAAAAGATCAAAGTGTGTTGTGGTTAGCAAAACTGGAGGGCAAGAACCATCTGAATCTGTTGACATGAGAAATAATGATACAGAATTTGGAGTTTGTCTTGCTGGATTTTAGCCTTGTTTTGGTTGGATATTTCCTTACCTTGCCCCCTTTCCTCATTTTTGAAATTGTAATGTATATATATATATATATATATATATATATATATATATATATATATATAATGTTGGAAGCATATAATTTGCTTTTTTTATTTTAAAGGGCATTTGCTATTAAGAGATTGCCTTAGGTCTCAGAAGATACTTTGGAATTTTAAGCACTGTTGAGAAGGAAAAGACTCTGGAGAGTTTTGAAGTTAGAATGAATTTTTCATTATGCTATGTCTATAAGCCTACAGGTACTAAGGAATAGAATGTGGTGGTTTGAATGGAAATGCACTCCACAGGCTCATATACTGTGGAATGTCTTTCTGCACTTTGTAAATATGTGTTGCTATGATTGGTTAATAAAGAAGCTGTTCTGGCCTATAGAGAGTCAGGTTATAACCAGGCATGAAATCCAAGAGAGAGACAAGAAGAGGAAGGGAAGAGTCAAGAGCCACCTGCCAGACACAGAGGATGCAAGATGACAAGGCAGAATTGAGAAAAAGTATCAAGCCACATGGCTAAACATTGATAAGAATTATGGGTTAATTTAAATATAAGAGCTAGTCAGTAATAAGCCTGAGCTAAAGGCCAAGCAGTTACAGTTAATATAAGCTTCTGAGTGATTATGTGTAAGTGGGCCATGGGACTTCAGCAGCCTGACGCGATCAGACCAGAGAAACCTTCTGACTACATTAGAGATATTCATCCTGACCACAGGGCCCAGACAGGACAAGGAAAACTTTCTGACTACACTCATATATTTGGATGTTTTCTATTGAGTTTGGAGACTGTTTAGGAAGGATTAGGAAATATGGCCTTGTGGGAAGAGATATGTCACTGGGGGTTGGGCCTTGAGATTTTAGAAATCCAAAATAGGCTCAGTCTCTCCCTCCTCTTCTCTCTCTCCCTTCCTCCCTGTCACTGTCCCTGTCCCTCTACCTTTGCTTCTGCCCCCTCTCTCTGCCTCCTGCCTGTAGATTAGGGTGTAACCTCTCATTTACTGTTACAAGATTGAGCCTGCCTGTTACCATGCTCTTCACCATGATGATGGTGGACTAATCCTCTGTAAACAAGCTCTCATTAAATGCTTCCTTTTGTACAAACCAAAAAAAAAGTATAGGCAGACAAATATAAACAATAAATTAACTTCTAAAATATACTAACATGTATTTTTAAAAGAATTTATGGTTCACAAGTATCCATTGCTTTGTAAGTCCGTATCAGTATTGACCATTCAAATTTATAACTTTATTAAATGCCTTTAACTAACCCAAAATAATAATTTTTATTTTCTTGTTACATTGCTGAATTTATGTTTGTTGTGAGGGGTTCATGCATGTCGCAGCATATATGTGGAGGTTTTGCCTTATGTTTTGCTTGATCTGTTTAGTTTGATACAAGTATCAAAATCATAACTATTACATTGCTTAGCTTTCTTTGACAGGTATTATAGCACAAGATGATAAACTTTTGAAGTAGATTTATTTAAACCACAAGGGCCACAAAATGCTAACTGCTTACTTTGTTCTTCTTTCTCAATTAGTAAATCAGGGGAGGCCCTGATAACAAAAATGTATATGTATTAAATCTTACTGTATTATCTTACCCTTAAGTAACAATAAGTTTTAAGAACATTACAGAACTGTATAGTTTTCTAATTTTATTTTCAGATTACTATGGAAGTACATGAAATCATATCCATCTGGTAAGCTATAGGATTTTTTTTTCATGTAAACTGAATTCATGATTACAGAAATTGTCCAACCATCTCCCATCATACAAGAAGATACTCATTTTACTGATGGCTCATCTAATGGTATAGAGTGGATATTCATCAATATATTAATGATTCCTTTTCCTCAGTCCAACAGGTAGAACTGGCAGTTTTGATTCATCTATTATGGTTTATTGTTGTGGGATGTTTTGTATGTTAAGTGTGTTGTTATGATTGTTTAAGAAATAAAACATTGATTGGCCAGTAGCCAGAAAGAAAGTGTAGGCAGGATAAGGAAAGAGGAGAATTCTGGGAAGGTTGAGGCAGAGAGACGCTGCCAGCCACCACCATGAAAAGATGATAAGATACCGGTAAGCCATGAACCGTGTGGCAACTTATAGATTAATAAAAATGGGTGAATTTAAGATATAAGAACAGCTAGCTAAAAGCCTGCCATAGCCATACAGTTTATAAGTAATATAAGTGTCTGAGTGATTATTTTATAAATGGGCTGTGGGACTGTGGGGGCTTGGCAGGAACTGGAGAGAAAAACTCCAGCTACAGTTAATTAATAAACTAATATATAATTTCAGATTCTGCTTATTGTTTCCAGCAGCATACTCATGCACACTCTAACCTCCCTGGTTTTGTTACTGAAGGAAATATGTAAGCTGTCACATTAACCTGTCTTATTTTTTTACTTCTCCAGAAGAAATCTTGAAAGAGGGTACATATCTGTCATTGAAGAGGGATCTACTGAAACGTTGTGGATTCCTTTACAGCTCAACCAACCCAGAGACATTAAGGACAAAGGCAGAGGGCAAGGAGACAGAGGAAGTCACCAGAAAGATAGAAAAACCCCAGATAAAGAGCAAAAGGAGATATTAACCATATAATCAGAGGTAAAATCTGCCCACCTGGGGCCAAGTTGAGGCCATATGCACTGAGGGAGAAGTTGTTTATCTGGAAAAGGGGAATGTGTTTAAGTTTCTTTTGGGATTTACATAACTTCCTGTTTGTATAGGATACCATTACATTTGTATTTCTATTAAAATAAAATATGGGCTTATATTCCACAAGATACTAGAACTGCTAGCTATATGGGTCTTTTTTCAAGATATTCTCAGGAATTTTATGATTAATATAATAACAAACAATACTGGACATAGTTTGGATCCCTATACTTGCTATCAGAGTATTGCACACAATGATTTTTCCCTAGTGTTATAATTTGCTTACTTATAGGATATTCATGCATTAAACAATAATTAGATTTATTAACATCATCCCTAATCAATGCTATTCTGGACATACTTCATTTAATAAATGAAGAAAAAAGGAAGTTGTCAGAGCACAGTCCACATAGTTTCTGAGAACTTGTGAGAAAACTCAATGTAACAAGACAAGAGTTGTGTAACTTCATAACAGAATTTTTTAAATATGTTCTTCTCTCATGTAATACATTCCACTACAGCCTGCACTCTCTCCACTCCTCCCTGTCTTTCCCACATCCCCTCTTCCCTGGATCTACTGCTCCTACTTTTCCCTTCAGAAACAAGCAAGTCTCCTAGGGATATCAACTGAATAGGGCATAACAAGATTCAGTAAGACTAGGCACAAAACCCTCATATCAAAGCTAGATAAGTCCATCCAGTAAGGGGAAAAGGATCCTAAGAGCAGACAAATGATTCAGAGACACTCTCACTCCCCCTGTTTGGAGTCTCAGAAAAAAAAACACAACAAAACAAGCTGAACATCTAAAACATATATGCACAGGACCTAGCACAGACCCATGCAGGCACCTTGATTGCTGCTTCAGTCTCCGTGAGCACCTATAATCCTTGGTTTATTTATTCTATGGGCCATATGTGCCACGTTCTCCTGGTGTCCTCAAACTCTCTGGCTCCTATAATCTTTCCTCCCCTTCTTTGAGGAGGTGGGGCTTCCCTGAGCTCCACTTAATGTTTGGCTTTAGGTTTCTGCATCCACTCCCATCAGCTCTCTAATGATGATTGGGCTAGGTACTGGTCTAAGAGTATAGTAGAATATCATTAGGAATCATTTGGAATGATTTCATTAACTCTTTTTAGCCAGTCAAATTGTTTATTTTATGCCACCTACTCCTATTGAATATGCTTGCTTCTTTTTTTTTTCTAGAGGTTTCAGGTGTGCTGTTAAGTTGCTAGTAAGAAATCTCTCCAATTATTTTATGTGGGCACTTAGTGCTAGAAACTTTCCTTTTACCACTGCTTTTATTGTGTACCCTAAGATTGGTATGTCACATCTGCATTTTCATTGGATTCCAGAAGTCTTTAATTTCATTCTTTATTTCTATTTTTGACCCAGTAGTCAATCAACAGAGTGTTTTTCAGTTTCCATGTGTTCATAGGCTTTCAGTTGTTTCTGTTGTTGAAATCCAGTTTTAATCCATGGCAGTCTGATAGGGTTGAGGAGGGTTATCTCAATTTTCTTGTATCTGTTCAGTCTGCCTTGTAACCAAGTATGTGGCTGATTTTGGAGAAAGTTCCATGAGGTACTGAGAAGAAAGTATATTCATTTGTGCTTGAATGAAATGTTTTATAAATATCCTTTAGGTTCATTTAGTATTTAATATCTGTTAGCTCCAGTAGGTTTAGGTTTTGTTCGGCATAACTATCCATAGATAAAAGTGGGGTGTTGAAGTCTCCCACTTTAAATGTGAGGGTCCATGTATAATTTAAGCTTCAGCAATGTTTCTTTTATAAACATGCATGCCCTTGCATCCAGGGCATAGATGTTGAGAATTGAAATGTTGTTTTGTTGGATTTTTCCTTTGATTAGTATGAATTGTCCTTCTCAGGCTCTTTTGATTAATTGTGATTTGAAGTTTACTTTCCTAGATGTTAGAATGACTACACACACTTGTTCCTTAGGTCCATTTGCTTTGAACACCTTTTGTAACCTTTGACTCCAAGGTAATGTCTATCTTTGATGTTGAGGTGTGCTTCTTTTATGGAGCAGAAGGATGGATCTTGTTTTTGCATCCATTCTGTTAGTCTGTGTCATTTTATGGGGATTTGATTCCATTGATATTGAGATATATCAGTGACCAATGATTCCTGTTACTTTGTCATTGGTTACTGTGGTGAAGATGGTGGTGGTGGTGGTGGTGGTGGTAGTGGTAGTGGCGTGTGTGTATATGTGTGTGTGTGTGTGTGTGTGTGTGTGTGTGTTTTCTTTTCTTTTTTCTTTTTGTTTTGTTTTGCTGGTGGGAGATTATTTTTCCTGGGTTTTCAAGGGTACACTTAACCTTCTTGGGTTGTAGTTTCTTTCTAGTATCTTCCGAAGGAATGGATTTGTCAATAAATATTTTTAATTTGACTTTATCTTGGAATAAATTGTTTTCTCCATCTATGTGATTGAAATTTTTTGGGATATAGTAGTCTGGGCTGGTACCTATCATCTCTTAGATTTTTTTTAAGACATCTGTCTAGGCCCTTTTGTCTTTTTGAGTCTCCACGTATATGTCTAATAGGTCTGCACTTATGTGTTACTTGCTCTTTATCTTATGCAACTTTTAATAGTCTTTCTTTGTTTTGTGTGTTTAGTGTTTTGGTTATTATGTAGTCAGTCCAATTTCTGTTTTTTTTTTTTTTCTTTTTTTTAACCTACTTGGTGTTCTGTATGCCTCTTGTACTTTACAGGCATCTCCTTCTTTAGGTAAGGAAAATTTTTTCTATGATTTTGTTGAAATTATTTTCTGGGCCTTTGAGCTGAGATTCTTTTCCTTCTATTCTTATTATTCTTGGGTTGGGAATTTTCGTAGTGTCCCAGGTTTTCTGGATGATTTGTGTCAGGAATATTTTAAATTTAACATTTTCTTTGACTGGTGGTTCTTTTTTTCCTATCATATCTTCAATGCTTGATATTCTCTTTTCCATCTCTTATAATCTGTGGTAATGCTTGTGTCTGTAGTTCTTGTTTTTTACCTAGATTTTACACTTCCAAAATATCCTGGGTTTGTGTTTTCTTTATTGCTTCTATTTTCATTTTCATGTATTGAACAGTTTTAATCATTTCCTTCAAGTATTTTTTATTTTCTTGACTTTTTAAAATTATTTCTTCCTTTTTTGTTTTTCTTTTCCTAATTTCTTTAAAGGGTTTATTTACTTCTTTAAGGGCCTCTATACTCTTCACAAAATTGTTCTTTTCCTTATGCTTCAGCAATGTTAGAATATTCAGAGCTTGCTATAGTAGGATAGCTGGGCTCTGGTGGGGACATATTGCCCTGGTTGTTGTTGATTATAGTTTTATGTTAGTGTTTAGGCGTCTAGGCTTGGAACAATTATAGGTCTAGGTTCCAGTTTCTGTGTTTGCATTTGTTAGATGTGTGTTTTGTTCTTTGGTTTTTATTTCCACTCTGGTCTTTTGGCCTACGTGGCCTGTTGTTGAGCAAGGAGTCTCCACTTGAGTTGGGGGCTTTACTTCTGGTGTTACAGATGGTCTTTTTTTTCAGCATGTGATCTTTACCAGAGTTGGGGACTGGAACACAGAGATAAGAAGGGTAGTGGGTGTTAGGGATAATGTTAAGGAGAGATGGTTTAATTTAATGAGTAAGTGGAGCAGGTGTGTGGGCAGGAAGGCTAACTGGAGTTTTGGTGTTATGTTTGGTCTCTGGTCCAGCAGGCAGTCTCTGCCTGAGTTGGAGGCAAAGAGGAGGGAGGGGGTATTTGGGGACAGGGGCACAGAGAGTGAAGGAGATCTGTAGGCAAGTAGCCTACCTGGAGTGCTGTTGGCCAGTATGGTCTCTGATCTAACATGTAGTCTCTTCCTGAGTTACATGCTGAGAAATGGTAATGAGGAGGGGATGGGGTTTGTGAATAGTTTTAGATGTGGCACCAAGTGAGTGGAGGAGGTCCACAGATAAGCATCCTACCTGGTCTTCTTGGCAATGTGGTCAGTGAGTATCTGCAGAATGTAGGGCTGGGAAATATTGATGAGGGGGCAGGGGCAACTGATGATTGGGTCTTTTGGAAGCTAGAGTGTGTCTAAGGGTGAGTGGCCTACTTGACCTTCTTGCAGGTGTGGCCTGTGGTTGACAGAATTATTCTTGGACCATGATTTTTGATCCTCCCAGGTGTAGCAGACAGGAGTGCATTTACTTCAACTGTTGTTCTTTGTATGCATCTGGGAAAAACATGTTTTTGACACTTGCAACTTGTCCTTGTGAGAGTATACTTAATCAGGTGAGACTTCTTAATCCTCATGGTATAAACTGTCTTGTGCTATTGCATGAAACTTTATTCTGCCTCATATTCATGTACTACCCTTCCATGTTCATAATGCCAGATAGAGCAATAAACAAGCCATCGCACTATACCAGAGTGCTTTCTTTCCAATTGGTGATGGTACTTCACCTAGAAAAGCACTTGTGTATTCTTTTAGGTTAATTCTACACAAAACTACTTAGAGTTTGCAAATTAGTCCAAACAGTTTTAAGGCTCTAACTACTTATAAGCACTAAACAATTTATAGTTCGTCATCTTCATGTATATATAACCTCAAACAAAAATGTCACAATCTACATAGACCATTTCCCTTTATATGTGGAATTTCTTTCTCCCTAATTATCTTGATAATTATCCATGCCAAATACAGTTTTGAGCATGTTTGAGTAGTGATCTAAAATTTGATAATTGAACCCTGACTTTCTTTGCTCCATGAACTTTGTTTGCTCATTCTGTCATGTGTTATCATTTTTTTGTGTTCTAAGTTGAAATGTTCCAGCAAGTGTGATTTTCTTTTAATGTCCTTCATTGTACTCTATGCATACTAAGGTGTACAATAGAATAAATTTACACACTTGCACATTCTTTTAATTTAAACACAAATGAGAGCTAGTATGCCCTAAGGAAATTTTAAAAATAGGTAAAAGCAGACTTCAATGTTCTTTATCTTCCATATTGGGGAAAAGAGCAATGGCTCAAAAAACTACCATCACAGATAATTTACCTTAATAATGCAAGAACTATCTTGCAAGCCATTTTCTAGGAAGAATGATTTTAATACTTTTTGCCAACCAAATCATAATTCTAGAGACTGGTGCATAATTCCTGTGGGAATTTCTGTTTTCATATCTGGTTATATACCTCCTATAAGGTAATACAGGAAGTGGCAAAGCTGATGAAAGTTGACAGAAAGTTTAGTCTACTCACTCAAATTACTAATTCCTGTATTTACTGTGACCCTCATTACTAAGTGGTTATATTCTATCTATACACATTATGTAAAACTACACCCAACCCTACTAAGTAGGCAGTAGTGATGTTCATAGAATTTTATTTAAATGTTTACACATTCAGACATTGGTGATATTGATAGCATAACAAACAAATTTTATGAGATAATTGGCTTACTGATGCTATGATCAGTCCCTCTAAACAATTAATTATATTTGATTAAAGGAGATGATAATTCTGGAGGTTATTTTAAGGAACTTGAAGGGATATAACTCTTTATGCTTATAAATAGTGAGTGATTAAAAAGTATAATATGTGTACATTGTCTCAAAGGATTGGTGAGAAAGGGGAATTTAAAAAGCTGTGCCCAGAGGAGCAGGGTTTCCTTTAGTATTAGAATATGGAGTATCAATTTTGCAAAATAATATTGTTAACTATTTCTTCTGAGTTGAAACAGTCCCTCTTAGAGAAGGAAGAGGGTCTTTTGAGACTCATAATGCTCACAAGATGACAAGACACATTAGGTCCAGCCCATAAACAAATATTTTGGAAGAAATTTTCAGGAGGACCATTGCCTCTAGTGTGGATAGGTATGCCAAGCACATGTCGGACTGCAAAAGCCAAAGATGGCACTAAGAGGAAGTGAGCTGGGCGGGGACCTAACTTGTTTACCAAATATTATGATTGGCTCTTGGGATCAGGAGAGATGAAGTAGGTACATGGCCTCCTAGTGATCATCATGCAGAGCTATGCCCAAAGAGGCTCGTGGACACATGACCTTTGTTGTGATTGGTAGAAGGAAAGCTGGCTTGTGGTTTGATGCTTTATAAAGGGTGTGCTGATGCTTAAAAAATGAGTTCCTGCTTGATATGGCTCCCCACTGTGTCTGATTGTTTCTGGATACTGGGAGGCTGGTTGATGGGCCAGTGGCACACTGCCACTCTTCAGTCAAGGTCTGCTGTGGGTGGTGGGCCTAATTCTTCAGTGCGATCAGGGGAACCCCACATCTAAGTTGAGCAAGTAGATCCATGGATATACTATTCCTGGGCCCTTTTCTATGAGAGCAAAACATTCAACATGCAGAGCGATATCCACAGCTCTTCCCCTGTTCTTTTTTCAAAACGGACGTTTTTTAACTTTAACATAGTAAAATTTGTTATAACAAAACAATTATCAGGCAAGAATTATAGTTATAATATTTAGTCTATTTATAATATCTAGTCTATATGTATTTGGCAAAATTAAAGGTATCCTATCTATCCCACATTTGTGAATATAAGGTTTCATATCTAATTTATCTTTTATCATAACTAAGGAAATTATAACTATCTAGGCTTCAACTACATCAAAGACCTAAGAAGGATATAATATTACCTGAGAAATGGGAGGACACAAGCAACTTTTGGGATTCTTGTGACTTTTGGGATTCTTGTGAGAGTAGACAGAGACAGTTGGCAGTCTGGATAGTCATTCAAAGTTCCTCTGTAAAGTTGGGGCATCTATCTTCAGCCCACAGGCCTAGAGTCTCTCATTCACTTATATCTGTGTCCTGTAGCATGTCTTGCAGTTTCCTCTGTGTAGCAGGAACCTGAAAGACCATTTTGCCAAGCAAAGTTCTGTGTTTACCTTCCTATGGGTCCTGTATGTCCAGTCAATACATTTCTTTAAGTAGTCCAGACAAGAACAGTTTCTTGCCCAAATGGCTATTTTTGCTAAGAAGAAGATAAACACCATATGAAGTGTCCTTGATGCCCATCCTCCTCTCTGAAGTAAATTGGTGCTGCCAGGAGCAGACATGTCTTACTGTCCAGAAAGTCTAAATTTTTAAAACATTTTAAATGCCATATTCTGTAGGTCTTTGAAATGTTTGAAAATTACCTATCTATCTGAAATATATCTATGTATACCTAGAAAAATAAACTAACATGGATACAAGTTTGACTATCATAGAAGACTAATTATTAATCTGTATTTCTTAATTATCCATTATAATTGAAATTAGTTACATAAACATAACGCCTCCAAGGAGAGTGAAAATATATAAATTTCTCTCTATATATAACAAAATCAACTCTAAACTTGTATCAATAAACTAAAATCTATACCAACGTAAAACATTTCTAAACAAGTTGTTACTATTTATCCTAACATATGTATATCCCCTTTTTTTCTTTAGAAAGAGATTGCATCTATAATCAACCTGTTTTAAATAAAAATATTGTTTTTTTTTTCTGTCCCGCACCAGAGGGCCCTTCTGATATGGGGCACAAGAATCTCTCAACCTTTTGCTTTAGGAATATGCTTGGGTTTAGAGAAGGAGTGAGCCAATTCCATCTCCAAAGCCAGCTTGATATATTTGGGTATTTGGGCATAGCTTCTCTTACTACTTCCTGCTGGAGGGGGGCACTATATCTTATGGGGACACAAAGAAAATTTTAGGATTATGGAGTAATCCGTGAGGGTGTATCATCTGAGCCAGTTGCCTTGAAACTGTTCTGCAGTTAAAAATCCCAAAGACAACACAATCTAGATTCTCTGTGTAATATCCATCTTTACATTGCTTATTTTTATACTACCTTTACTGTCTCTTTAAAGACTTTACTTGTAAAAACTATTTCTTTATATAACTGTATATATCACCTTTTTTGTCTCTTTCAAACCTATGTATATTTTACACATTGTAAACTATTCCATTGTGAACCTATTGCTTTAAACTGCAACATTCTAAGACTGAAACAACACTGTAGCTGCTGGCTCTGCCCACCTCAGCTTCCCAACATGGCGGTGGTACAGTTTACTGCCAGCTGTGGGAGCCATCAACTCTCAGAAACAGTGGGTCTATCCTTCTATCAAAGCAGAATGTAGCCCAGAAACCTCTTTTTTTAAACTAGCAAAAACTATATCCAACACACAGCATAGTGCACAGCTTAGAAATACCTCTGTATAACGTAGCGTAGGTCAAACCTGCATGTATGCCACAAATCCACCATAGAGTAGCTCAAACCTGCAGGATGCCACTAACTTGAGAGAGACAACTAGGAAGCTGATTTTACCTCCATTTTAGAATCTTTATTCTCAGGTTTTAGGTGGAAACTCTTGCCAACCCATTGGGTGCCATTTGTAGCTGGAGTTTTCTCCAGTCCTGCCTGGCCCACGGTCAGGACAAATCTCTCTCACCCAGCAGCCACTTAGTCCCAACCGAGTAAACACATAGAGACATATATTGCTTACAAACCATATGGCCATGGCAGGCTTCTTTTTATCTAGTTCTTATATCTTAAAATAACCCATATTTATTAGTGTATAAGTTGCCACATGGCTCGTTGCTTACCAGTACCTTACATCTTGCTTTTCATGACAGCAACTGGCAACGTCTTCTGCCTCACCTTCCACTTCCCAGAATTCTCCTCTCTCCTTGTCTTGCCTATATTTCCTGCCTGGCTACTGGCCAATCAGTGTTTTATTTATTAACCAATCTGAGCAACACATTTAACATACAGAACATCCCACAGCAGGTCTCTTTCAAGTGATCTTGGGGATTGGCAGATGGGTAGGTTTGGGGGTTGGAGGAATGCCTCAGATATATTGTCCATTCTATGCAGAGTCTAATTCTAGCCAAGTAGCTAACACTTTGAGTCATCACCTCCAGGAGCCTTCAGGGCCACTGCCCTGGCTTGAGTTCTCAGGGACTCTGAGCACTTCCCTCTCAAGCTCCCTTCTTCCCATTGGGGGTTTCAGAAAGCTTATCCTTTCTAAAGCTGGCAAAGGAAGTGAGATGGACAGGGACAAGCTCCCTGCTCATTCTCCTCCTGTCACTGGACAATCATTACAGGCCCAATTGTTCTCAAAGAAGGGAAAAGAGCTGAACCTAGAGAGAGGAAGGAGGGCAGGAAGAAATGCTGGCAGACAGGGAGAGGAGTGAATAGGGGGAGGTCAGCCAGGGGAACAGAATTCTAGAGCAAGGAAATAATTCTACATAGAGGAGTCTTTGTTCTCCACATCTGTCTGGGTCACAAGGAATAAGCCAAACACCACAGTTTCTCAGGGGAGGCAGGACCTGGACCTCCTTCTAGTCCTAGAACAGTTCCTTAAGCATTCTGTCACCTTGGGCTTTGTGGAGTCTGTTTTCTTTTCATAACTATTAGCACAGACTTTGGGTTCAGAGAGACCCTACCCTTAGCACCTGCATGACCTTAGGCAACCTTGACAAACATGGGACTTCATTTATAAAAGGAGCAATAGCACATCAGAGTTGTGCTGTATGGTTTTCCATTTCCAAGGACACAATATTGTTAACGGGGTTCAGTTATAAAGAAAGGGGGTTTGTTTTGCCTCACAGCCCTGGAGCTTTAAAATCATGTGGGGAGCACAGGTTTTCCCTAGTGGAGGTCTTCTTGATGGAAAAATAACATAGGGCATCACATGACAAGATGCAGGGAATGCTTGTATAAACATGTCTGTCTTCTGGTCTCCTCCGGCTAGCTCAGTTGGTAGAGCATGAGACTCTTAATCTCAGGGTCATGGGTTCAAGTCCCATGTTGGGCGCCATGTATAGCTGGAGTATTCTCCAGTCCTGCCCAGCTCCATGAACCCCACAACTGCTTATAAAATAATCACTCAGAAGCTCATAGTAATTAAACTGCTTACCCATTAGCTCAGGCCTACCATTATCTAGCTCTTAACCTAACCTCAGCCAATTTCTATTAATTTATATGTAGCCACATGTTCTGTGGCTTTACCTGTTGCCTTTACATGTTGCTCCCTGGACAGCAGGCTGGTGTCTCCTCTCAGCTGTCTACTTCCCAGAATTCTCTTCTCTGTTTGTCCTGCCTATCCTATACTTCCTGCCTCGCTACTGACCAGTCAGTGATTAATTTAACAATCAATCAGCACAACACATTCAACATGCAGAGTGATATCCACAGCACTTCAGCCACCAAGAAAGAAGTACAGAGCTTAGTCGGCCCATTTGGATTTTGTAGGAGCACATTTCTCACTTGGGCATTTTACTTCCACCCATATGTCAAGTGATTTGGAAATCTGCTAGCTTTGAGTGGGGCCTAGAAGTGTATTGGGCTCTCTAACACATCCAGGTAACTGTGTAGGCTGCTCTACCATTTAAACCATATGATCCAGAAGACTTGATGGTAATTGAGGTATCAGTAGCAGATATAGATGCTGACTGGAGCCTTTAGCAGGGCCTAAAGGTGGCTCAAACTGGACTTTGTTAGGATTTTAAAACAAAGTTCTCCCTTCATCTACAGATAGATATTTTACCTTTGAGAGGCTGATTTGGGCCTTAGCAGAAATTGGACAGTTGAAAATGAACCACCCAGTTACCAAGTGCCCTGGGCTTTTCATGAACAGAAACAGTTTATTAACAAATGGAAGTAGTATACATATGATCTGGCCTAAATAGGTCCTAAGAATAGAAACAACATGAACAAGTTTCACAAATGCCAATTGTAATTATTCCTCATACAGTCATTTCTGCTTCCAAGTATGCATCTATAGCCTCATAGGTATACTCTATGATGGAGGATGAGAAGAAAGGCCTGGTTTACTGATGATTCTTCAAGCTATGCAGGCACTACCCAGAAATAGAGAGCTGCAGCATTATGACCATTTGCTGGATAGTTATATAAACTTGACACAAACCAAAGTAATCTGAAAGGAGGGAACCTCAATTAAGAAAATGTCTCCATAAGATCCTGTCACAGACATTTCTATATTTCACTTTCTTTATTAGTGATTGAAAGCAAAGGCCCATCCCATTGTGTGTAGGGACAGCTCAGTGCTGGTAGTCCTGGGTTCAAAAAGAAATCAAGCTGAGTGAGCCATGAGCAGCAAGCCAGTAAGCAGCACACCTTCATTGTATTTACATAAGCTTCTGTCTCCAGGCTTCTGCCCTGTTTGAGTTTCTGTACTGACTTCTTTCAATGACAGTGATAGAGAATTGTAGTCCAAATAAACCCTTTCCTCTCCAACTTGCTTTATGTTCATGGTGTTTCCTAATAGTAATAGAAAAAAGTTAGACCCATTTCTGTACCAACCTTGAAACATACTGGGAAGGGAAATCTTGACAGTATACAGCATATCAGGAAGTATATATGATCAGATATTTTTATTAGAAAGAAAAAATGATGTGTGATTGTTTGCTGATTTATAGTATGCAACCAATGGTTTGACTGGATGGTCAAGGATTTCAAACTAGTATGATTAGAAAATTGGTGAGAAATACTTTTGAGGAAGAATTTTGTGGATTGATCTCTACAAGTAGGAAAAGATATGAAGATATGTTTATCCTATGTAAACATTAATCAAATGATGGATTCAGCAGAGGAGGAGATAAGCAATAAAGTGAGTAATATAACCCCCTTTTCGCACAGTAAGCCTCTTTTTTTTTTTCCTTATACTTCACTCATTGCTCAATGGCCTTAGGAAAAAAGTGTCTATAATGGGTGGAGTTATGCATGGGTTTTACCACATGCATTTTACTTATCAAGGATGTTCTGACTACAGTTGTTGCTAAGTGCCAGTTATATCAGCAGCAAAGACAAAAAGTGAGCCCCCAGGGTAACAAGCTAGAGATCTGGTGGAGATTGACTACATGAGATCACTTCCTACACAGAAAGGGCAACACTTTATCCTTAGTGGAATACATATTTAGACTGGTTAGGGAATTTCTTTTTCTCAACATAATACTTCAGCCTAAACTAATGTATATGAACTTACCAAATACCTTACCAACTGTCTTAGTTACGATTTTATTGCTGTGAAGAGATATCATGACTATGGCAGCTCTTATAAGGAAAGCATTTAATTGGGCCTGGCTTACAGGTTCAGTGGTTTTGTTAGTTATTGTCTTTGTAGGAAGCATAAATTGCACACAAGCAGACTAGTGCTAGAGAAGGAGATGAGAGTACTATATCTAGATCAGCAGACAGCTGGAAGAGAATGAGACAATGGGTCTGGCTTCAACATCTGAAACCTCAAAGCCCTCCTTCCCCAGTGACATACTTCCTCCAACAACACTAAACCTATTACAATAATACCTCACCTCCTAATAGTACCACTCCCTGGTGATCAAACATTTAAACATGTGAGTCTATGAGGACCATTCTTATGCAAACCACCACACCCACCATCATGATATTCAACAGAATATTACTTCAGAAAGAAGTATGACAGTGGACCCATGCTCTTGGAATCCATTGTTCTTGTGATGTTCCTTACCATACTGATGCAGCTGGCTTCAAGTGATAGAATGATGAAATGGCCATTTAAAGGCACAGTTACAGCAACAATTATGTGACAATATCCTGCAAAGCTAAGGCAGAGTTCTCTAGAAGGCAATATAAACTTTGAAACAGCATCAAATATGTGGTATTATTTCTCTTATAGTCAGGATTTACAAAGACAGGAAACAAAAGGTGGAAATGTGAATGGTTCCATGTTGCTGAAATTTACTCTGGCCCTGCCGAGCCCCACAGACACTGCAGCCACTTATAAAATAATCATTCATAAGCTTATATTAATTAAAACTGCTTGTCGATTAACTCAAGCCTACCAGTGACTGCCACTCTTACACTTAAACTCAGCCCATTTCTGTTAATTTATATGTCACCACATGTTCTGTGGCTTTACCTGTGTGCCATTAAATGCTGCTCCCTGGACACAGGCTGGCATCTCCTGAATCAGCCTTCCACTTCGCAGAATTCTCCTTCTCTGTTTATCCTGCCTATACTTCCTGCCTGGCTACTGGCCAATCAGCATTTTATTTATCAACCAATCAGAGCAACACATTCATAGCATACAGAACATCCCACAACAGTTCTGTTCACTACTACTCCTACTGAACCACTGAGAAATCTTTACTTCATGTTCCCGAAACCTTAAGCCCTGCTAGCCTAGAAGATTTGGATACAGAGGGAGGAATGCTCCTGTCAGGAGACACAGCAAATATTCTAGTAGAAAAGAAGCTCTGACTTCCCCCTGCTCACTTTAAGCCAATAGGCTAAGAAATGAATAACAGTCTTAGGAGTGGTGATTGATCCATATTACCAAGGGGAAATTGGATTGCTTCTCCACATACAGAGGTAAGAAAGATTATGTCTTGCAATACAGGAGATTACTTATGACAGTGGTTCATACATTTCTAGTGCTTTAACCCTTTAATACCTCATGCTATGGTTACCTCCAACCATAAAATTATTTCATTGCTACTAAATAACAGTAATATTGTGACTTTTATTAATTGTAATGTAAATATTTGATATGGAGGATATTTAATATTGTCAGCAAAGGGGTTTGACCCACAGGTTGACAATAGTGCTTTAGGTCAACTCATGGTGCTACCATGCCCTATGACTAAAATCAGTGGAAAACTACATTATAATCTAAGGTTACAAAGGTCTCAGATCATTCATGAATGAAGGATTTGGTCACTCCTTCAGAAAAAAAAACAATACCTACCAAGGCCCGATTTTAAATACTGAAAATTAAGATGTACCTATGTTGATATTAACCCCAAATCCCTTCACAACAGTATAAAATAATGCTCAAATGTTGTGAGGTATTATCATCTCCATAGATGAAATAGAATAAAGCTAGGTAATTTTATGTAAGTTGGAATAAGTCAAAGAATTTCATGGCAAACCTTTTCTTTCTTCTTGAATAAATTTACATATTACATCTTTTAGACTATTATTTCTCTAATAATTTCTGTTACCATTTATTGTTGGTCATAATCAATAATAGCCATGTATTAATACTAAACAATTTCAATGAATTCACTTATAATTAAGATTTTAACAAAACATACCTCTAGCAATAATTTTATCACATTATTTATAATCACAATATTGGTTTGCAAGATACACTACAAGTTATTTGTGACGTAAAGAGTAAGAAACATAGAACAGAACCTATAGAATACTGCTATATATCTTTTCATTATTTTATAACTGGAATAAAATAATTAAAAGTTTACAGTTTGATGACCTCCAAATACATTCTGAGAGCTAAAATAGAGTGATAGATATTTATGAGTACTGATTTCTTGATAACTATGAATAACCAATAATCATTCATAATAAGGAAACATACATATGTCTTAGTTATGGTTTCTATTGCTATAAAGGAACACCATGATCATGGAACCTCTTATAAAGAAAACATTTAATTGGGGTGGCCCATATAAAGTTTCATATGCTCAGTCCCATATCATTATTGTGGGGAGCATGGTGGCATGTAGGCATACATGGTGCTGACTCTGTCTTGATCAGAAGGCAACAGAAAATGGACTGAGTGTCACGCTAAGGGAAAATAAGCAAAAGAGACCTCAAAGCCTGCCTCCACAGTGACATTCTTCCTCCAACAAGGCCATACCTACTCCAACAAAGCTACAACTACTAATAATAACACTGTGTTTGGGGGCCATTTTGTTTCAAATCATCAAAAAATATACATATAGTTTTTGTTGTTGTTGAAATCTAACTTTAAACCATGGTGGTCTGATAGAACACAGGAGGTTATTCCAATTGTTTTGTATCTGTTGAGATTTGCTTTGTGGCCAAGTATCTGGTCGATTTTAGAGAAAGTTCCATGGGGTGCTGAGAAGAAGGTATATTCTTTTTTGTTAGGAGGGAATGTTCTGTAGATATCTACTAGGTCCAATTGGGTCATGACATCAGTTAAGTCCTTTATTTCTCTGTTAAGTTTCAATTTGGGAGAGCTGTCCACAAAAACTACAGAAAACCTACAGTCTCATGGAAACTGAATAATGCTCAACTGAATCACCAATGGGTTAAGGAAGAAATAAAGAAAGAAATTTAAGACTTCCTAGAGACTAATGAAAATGAAGACACCACATACCCAAACTTATGGGAAACTATGAAAGCAGTGCTAAGAGGGAAATTCATAGCACTAAATGTCTACATAAAGAAGTTGGAGAAATCTCACACTAGTGAATTAACAGCACACCTGAAAGCTCTAGAACAAGAAGAAGCAAAGTCTCCCAGGAAGAATAGATGCCAGGAAATTATCAAAGTGAGAGGAGAAATCAATAAAATAGAAACTAAGAGAACAATACAAAAAATTAATGAAACAAAGAGTTGGTTCTTTGAGAAAATCAACAAGATAGACAAGCCCTTATCCAAACTAACCAAAAGACACGCAGAGAGAATCCAAATCAACAAAATCAGAAATGAAAAGGGGGACATAACAGACATTGAGGAAATCCAGAGAATTATCAGGTCATATTTCAAAATCCTCTATTCCATAAAACTGGAAAACCTAAAAGAAATGGACAATTATCTGCATAGGTACCACATACATAAGTTAAATCAAGACCAGATAAACTATTTAAATAGTCCAATAACCTTTAAGGAAATAGAAACAGTCATTAAAAGTCTCCCAACCAAAAAAAGCCCAGGACCAGATGGTTTCAGCACAGAATTCTACCAGATCTTCAAAGAAGAGTTAATACCAATACTCTCTAAATTTTTCCACATAATAGAAACACAAGGAACATCACCAAACTCTTTCTATGAGGCTACAATGACCCTGATTCTTAAACCAAGCAAGGATATAACAAAGAAAGAGAACTACAGACCGATCTCCCTCATGAACATTGATGCAAAAATACTCAATAAAATATTGGCAAACAGACTCCAAGAACACGTCAGAACAATTATCCACCATGATCAAGTAGGCTTCATCCCAGGGATGCAAGAGTGGTTCAACATATGAAAGTCCGTCAATGTAATACACCATATAAACAAACTCAAAGAAAAAACCACATGATCATCTCACTAGATGCAGAAAAGGCATTTGACAAAATCCAATGCCCCTTCATGATAAAAGTCTTGGAGCGATCAGGAATACAGGAAACATACTTAAACATAATAAAGGTAATTTACAGCAAGCCAACAGCCAACATCAAATTAAATGGAGAGAAACTCAAAGAAATTCAACTAAAATGAGGAACGAGGCAAGGATGTCCACTCTCCCCATACTTATTCAATATAGTACTTGAAGTTCTAGCCAGAGCAATAAGACAACATAAGGAGATTAAGGGGATACAAATTGGAAAGGAAGAAGTCAAGCTTTCCCTATTTGCAGATGACATGATAGTATACTTTAGTGACCCCAAAGATTCCACCCAGGAACTGATAAAGCTTATAAACACCTTCAGCAACATAGCAGGATACATATATATTGTATATTTGAACCATGGAGTAACATATTTAGAACAGAGAAAAATTAGGTATTTCATGCTACAATGATGTAGGTTTCTACTATTACATTTGAAAATGAAGGTTTGTTTTCTAGTTGTTTTAAAAGTTTTCAGGTAAGAATGGGGGGTAGGCTGGGGGGAAGAGGAGGGGAGGGAGCAGGGAGAACAAGGGAATCCGTGGCTGATATGTAGAACTGAATTGTATTGTAAAATAAAATAAAATTATTTTAAAAATTTTCAATAGTTGATTTAAGTATTCATAAGAGATAAACTAATACTAAACTAAACTGCCCCAGAAAAATTACAGCTTTATACTGAATCTGCCTCTAAATACTTAGTCTAAATTTGTTAAATCAATTGATTAAACTTAGACTTAATTTAAAATGGAGGAACAAACTAGTATGGTTATAAACTTGATAACTTACTGGTCTAGCATAATTATGCACATATACTCATACACATAGAATATTGGCCACATGAAATTTTATGAACTCTAGAGAATAATAGCATTTAACTTGAGGAGTACTGTACTTAAATAAATGTAGTCTTTAGATAAGTGGTACCCTTGTATCTAGGAAATGGTCCTGACTGTTTAAATATTGGCTCATGACCTACATCATGCGTTGCTAAATCATGAGAAAAATTTCTTTATAAAGACTTCTTAAAGTAGATTTAGCTAATTTCCCAGAAGGTTTAATATCTATAATCATCTTTTTAAAATACTTGCATTTATATAGTACCATTCATATGAAAACCTTTAAGTACCTCTTGTACATCATTTCAATGACTTTCACAGTTTCCCAGGGAACAATGTGATTTGTGTTGAATTGAGGGAGAGTCTTTACCACTTAATATTTCAACCCTTTTCTACTTCTAAGCCTAGTAGAGCTCAACATATGAATTTGGAGAGTACACTGAGCAAATAAATAAAAATCACATAGGAAATGAAGTTGTAAGATATAAATAATGGGGAGTTGCTGGGACAAGGGGTGGTGGTGTGCTGAAGTAAAAATAATGTTTGTAGAAATAAATGAAAAAGGAGAATTTTTGTTGACCTGAACACCTAAAGCAGCATTTACTTAACCTGAGAGGTGGTTTCTTAATGTCTGGCTGCATGGTAATCAGGATACAGCACTGAGGGAAACAGTGATCAGACTTTGAAAGAATGCAGAGTACATACTTTAAGCACGAGTTTTAATATCTAGGGAAAGAGAAGGGACAATGGGGGTTTGTTAGAAGCATGATGAGGAAGCTGATTTCCTAGAAAAGTTACTTTTGAAAATGTAGGGTCTGTTGTTTCTTTTTGCAACCACCAGATGTCTAGGTATGAGTCTCAGTGGCTTTTATTTTTCAAGAAATTTCAGTGAGTCTGCATTTCTAGAACTTTGAGCTCAGTTTATGGCCCTGGCTATTTGGGAGTGGTGGAAGGCAATCTTTATTAAAACCTTTTATATATCAAAAGATAGGAGCACAATATTTTTGAACTAATTATCTCCCACTGAATAGAAAGGATGTCATTTTTGGGAGGCATATGGAATTTGGAGTAACTTAAAAACAAAACAACAACAACAACAAACATGATTTTCATTCCATCTTGTGTGGTAAATCCAAGTGATAAAAGTGATATGGTTTAATTTCTCTAAAAGGCTTAAAAGACAAGACAATGTTAGAAGTACAAGGATGATAAGGAGGAAGAGTACTAAGTAATAAGTAATAAGTGGGAAGAGGCAGGCTGGAAGGGAACTAAGAGCCCATTCAGAGAAAACCGTTTGGATGTTTTGTCCCTTTGGGACCTGTCTTTATTTGTTGGTGGTGTAGAAGCATTATGCTTCTGTTGGAAATGCCAATTTGCTCTGTGGGTGTTAGTTAGAAGGTGTTTGGGAGCTGCACAGAGGTCAACGTGTTTACTTGATCTGGGGGGGGGGTCCAACTGTTTTGAAATTCCTTAGAGTTGGTAAGACAGAGAAGTGAATTGTTGTGAAGATATGTATACCCTTGTTGCTCATATTCTAAGCCCAGAGAGAACACCCCAGTGTTTCTTGTGGCAGGATGATCTAGATAGTTCTCCTTGTTTTTATTATTGTAGAGATTAGCTTGGGGATATGGGCATCTAGAGTGTTATGAGAAATGGTAAGAGCAAGACTAGTTTGTTAGTGCCCATCCAACTACGAAGACCTATGCAGGCAGTTGACCTGCAAACTGAGAACAGTCCTGTCTGGTACAAGAGCCATGGAATAAGGCTTAAGGTGGTTTCTCATTTGTAGCTCACCTTCTTTTTTGTGTAAAAATAGACTAGGGACAAGCTGCTTAACAGTTGTGAGTTGACCATGAGAGATTGGTCTATTGTGGGGTTTTCTTGAGCTAGAATATATTGATTTTAAGGAAACGTGGATAAAATGTATAGGTCCCCCCCCAAAAAAAATATCTTCAAGCTGGGTGGTGGTGGCACACACCTTAAATCCCAGCACTCAGGAGGCAGAGGCAGGCAGATATTTGTGAGTTTGAGGCCAGCCTGGGCTACAGAGTGAGTTCCAGGATAGGCACCAAAACTACACAGGGAAACCCTGTCTCAAACACACACACACACACACACACACACACACACACAGAGAGAGAGAGAGAGAGAGAGAGAGAGAGAGAGAGAGAGAGAGAGAGAGAAACCCTGTCTCAAAAAAAACAAAAAAAAAATTGTGAGTGTTTAGAAGTTTACAAGTAGTGGTGGAACAACATGTGAATAGGGAGGCTTTATGTTTGGAAGACATTTCTAGCCCTGGAAGTCAGATCCCTCTTCCTTCTCCATTAATATAGTCACATGGGGTAAATACAGATAGATTGATGATAGAAACACTGGCAAGATGGATACTTTCTAAAGCACCATATGCTGTAGGGGAGTCTAGGTGTTCCTTGGGGGAAAACATGGAGCAAGGGAGGTTGTATTGGTATGGCAGGAGATTAACAATCAGGATAGTATAGGGAAGTGGGTCCTACAGACATATAAAGTGACCTGAAAGGCTATTGTTATCTAGGTTTGTTAAGGTCCTCTTAATCAGTTCTGGGTGGATCTATAACATTTAGAATTATAAAGAATTGATGGATTATAGTTTGCTGTTTTAAACATTCCAGAATCCTTCCTTTATGAACTCAAACTCACAACCATTCAATGGTATGCTCACTTTGTGTTCTCTTTCAGGGTCAGTGTGACTGAAATGAAGACCTATAGGGGACACAAGCCAAGTTGAAAGAGGTACAGAAAATTCCTTCTTGGCGGTATGATAAAGGTGGGGGAAGATTCATAAAACAGGGGATAAAGAGGGATCATGGTCCTTTAAAAGTTTCATTTTCAGAGTAAGAATGATTATGGTAGTCTGGAAAAGTGTGGTCTGGGGATATAGACAGTTTGGGAGGGGAGGGTGTATTATAAGTGAGTGGGCTTTTGTGATCAGAGAAATGAGTAAAAAATCAGAGGAAACAAGTTCTCATATTAGCCAGGAGCACTCTCCAAGACAGAAGATAGCTAGGGACATTCTTTTAGTTAGTTATTCTCTGGCAGCCACATTCACTAACATCATAGAAAGCATCAGGATTATTAGTGGTGGTAGTGGTGGTAGCAGCAGCAGCAATAGTAGTAGTAGAAGGAGTAGGAGTAGACATATGAGAGTCAATAGGGTGTATGGCATGTTGCTCCCAATTTCCAAATGTCAACTATTGAATTAATATTGTTTTAGGACTACATAGCTGCCAGGTTTATATTGCCCTTCAGTGTTTAGTGAAGAAAGAAGAACAGGAGTGGTGTGAAATAAAGTTATGAATTATAGGGTATAAAGAATCAGTCTAAAGATCTTTATCTTGTTTGAAGTAAAGGAAAAAGTGCCTTGAAAACAAAGCTTATCAGTGGTGTCAAGAAGTCCATAAATGTTGTAACTGGGTGTGGCTTCAGCCAGAGATCCTGTTGTAGTTGGTAGTCAGTGAGAGGCATCCAAAGAAACTTCCTCTGGTATCAGAAGATGGCTAGAGATGCAGAGAGAGGGTCTTTCTGTTGTCAACATGAAAAATGTAGCTCTCATTTTTAATGGATTCTTTTGTAGACATTTGAGGGACAGTGGCCTGAGAACACAGATTTAGGTTACCTCTAATTCCATGTTTCAATGTGGAATCAATTACATGAAGTTTTATAAATGTCTTCATCAGAGAAGTGGTTACAGCATGATGGGGGAAGTCTTTACCAAGATACTATCTGATGATGTGCTTAGTTTTTTGGTTGGTGAAAACAGTGGATCTACTAAAATTAGTAGATTTCAAAATTTTAAACCTATTAGTCACAGAATTTTATTTCTGACAATGAAATGGGCAATGAATGGCTGTTCCAAGTGCTAAAGCTAGCCCAAGATAAGGTAAGTAGCCTCTGGGCCTGTAACATTACAGTCTCTCCACTGAGTCAAATTTCTAAACAGTCCTATTAAATAAGAAACACAGAGCCAAATACAGAGGTAATAGCCAAAGTGATCAGAGAACTAGCGAAGAGCCACAATTACCTTATCTTACCACCTCACCACCATTGCTTCCCCAGAGAGAGTGTCTTCCTTTGTAACCTGTGTTTTTTTTTTTTTTTAATTTATTTTTTCTTTTTTTCCCACTCTCGCCCCCTCCCCCTCCCCCCATCCCACCCCCCATTCCCACCTCCTCCAGATCAAGGTCTCCCCCGAGGACCGGGATCGACCTGGTAGACTCAGTCCAGCCAGGACCAGTCCCCCCCTCCCAGACCGAGCCAAGTGTCCCTGCATATGTCCCAGGATTCAAACAGTCAACTCATGCAACAAGCCCAGGACCCGGCACCAACACACGGCTGCCTCCCAAACAGATCAAGCCAAATGACTGTCTCACCCGTTCAGGGGGCCTGATGCAGTTGGGGGCCCCTCAGCCTTTGGTTCATAGATCCTGTGCTTCCATTCGTTTGGCTATTTGTCCCTGTGCTTTATCCAACCCTGGCTTCAACAATTCTCGCTCATATAAACCCTCTTCTTTCTCACTAATTAGACTCCCAGTGCTCCACCAGGGGCCCAGCCATGGATGTCTGCATCCAGATTCCTCAGACCTTCCTTGGATGGGGTTTATGGCACAACTAACAGGGTGTCTGGCCATCCCATCACCGGAGTAGGTCAGTTCCTGCCATCTCTCGTCCATTGCCAGCAGTCTTTTCTGGCAGTATCTTTGTGGATCTCCGTGGGCCTCCCTAGCTCTCTGCTTCCTCCCCTTCTCATGTGGTCTTCATTTACCATGGTCTCCTATTCGTTGTTCTCCCTCTCTTTTCTTGATCCAGCTAGGATCTCCCACTCTCTTTCCCTCGACCGTCGCTCTTCATTGTTCCCACTCATGACCAGGCTGTTCATGTAGATCTCATCCATTTCTCCATGTCTTTTTTGGGGTCCCGTTTTCCAGGTAGCCTCACTGGTGATGTGAGTAGCAGTTCAGTCATCCTTGTTCCACATCTAGTATCTTCCTATGAGTGGGTACATACCATATTTGTCTTTCTGAGTCTGGGTCACCTCACTCAGGATGATTTTTTCTAGATCGATCCATTTGTCTGCAAACCGTATGATGTCATTGTTTTTCTCTGCTGAGTAGTATTCCATTGTGTATATGTGCCACAATTTATTTATCCATTCTTCAGTTGAAGGGCATCTAGGTTGTTTCCAGGTTTTGGCTATTACAAACAATGCTGATATGAACATAGCTGAGCAAGTGCTCTTGTGGTATGATTGAGCATTTCTTGGGTATATGCCCAAGAGTGGTATAGCTGGATCTTGGGGGAGATTGATTCCCAATTTTCTAAGAAAGCACCATGTTGATTTCCAAAGTGGTTGTACAAGCTTGCATTCCCACCAGCAGTGGAGGAGAGTTCCTCTAGCTCCACAACCTCTCCAGCATAAAGTGTCTTCAGTGTTTTTGATCTTAGCCATTCTGACAGGCGTAAGGTGGTATCTCAGAGTTGTTTTGATTTGCATTTCCCTGATGATTAGGGATGTTGAGCAGTTCCTTAAATGTCTTTCAGCCATTTGGGTTTCCTCTGTTGAGAATTCTCTGTTTAATTCTAAAGCCCATTTCTCAATTGGACTGTTGGTCGTTTTGATGTCTAATTTCTTGAGTTCCTTATATATTCTGGATATCAGTCCTCTGTCACCTGTGGGGTTGGTGAAGATCTTTTCCCATTCAGTAGGCTGTCGCTTTGCCTTGTTGACCGTATCCTTTGCTCTACAAAAGCTTCTCAGTTTCAGGAGGTCCCATTGATTGATTGTTTGTCTCAGTGTCTGCGCTACTGGTGTTATATTTAGGAAGTGATCTCCTATGCCAATGCGTTCAAGATTACTTCCTACTTTCTCTTCTAGCAGGTTTAGAGTAGCTGGATTTATGTTGAGGTCTTTGATCCACTTGGACTTAAGTTGTGCACGGTGACAGATATGGATCTATTTGCAGCCTTCTACACGTTGATATCCAGGTATGCCAGCACCATTTGTTGAAGATGCTTTCTTTTTTCCATTGTACACTTTTGGCTTCTTTGTCAAAAATTATATGTCCATAGGTGTGTGGGTTAATGTCAGGGTCTTCAATTCGATTCCATTGGTCCACATGTCGGTTTTTATGCCAATACCAAGCTGTTTTTATTACTGTAGCTCTATAGTAGAGCTTGAAGTTAGGGATTGTGATGCCTCCAGAAGTTGTTTTATTGTACAGGTTTCTTTTAGCTATTCTGGGTTTTTTGTTTTTCCATATGAAGTTGAGTATTATTCTTTCCAGGTCTGTGAAGAATTGTGTTGGTATTTTGATGGGGATTGCATTGAATCTGTATATTGCTTTTGGTAAGATTGCCATTTTTACTATGTTAACCCTGCCTATCCATGAGCATGGGAGATCTTTCCATTTTCTGACATCTTCTTCAATTTCTTTTTTCAGGGACTTAAAGTTCTTGTCATATAGGTCCTTCACTTGCTTGGTTAGTGTTACCCCAAGGTATTTTATGTCATTTTTGGCTATTGTAAAGGGTGATGTGCTGTGGATATCGTTATATGTAAATAAATCTGATTGGCCGATAGCCAGACAGGAAGTATAGGCGGGACTAACAGAGAGGAAAATTGTGGTAGGAGGAAGGAGGAGGGAGACTGCCTGGAGCCGCCGCCAGGACAAGCAAGATGTAAGGTACCAGTAAGCTGAGCCACGTGGCAAAGTATAGATTAATAGAAAAGGGCTAAATATAAGACTGAGAGCTAGACAATGATAGGCCTGAGCTAATGGCCAAGCAGTTTAAATAATGTAAGAGTCTGTGTCTTTATTTTATAAGTGGGTTCCGGGACTGGTGGGATGTAGGAGCTGGAGAGAAATTCTCCAGCTACAAATGGCGCCCAACGGCTCGAGTTTCCACCTTAAACCTGAGAATATTTAATAACCAATTCTAAACAGAGCCAAAACCAGGTTCCTGCTTCTTGTCTCATACGGACAGCTAGATGCGGCAAAACGCAAGTTTGGACACTGGCGGGTTCCTGGCGGGTGCGTTTGACCGGCACTATGGCGGAAATGAGGCATCTGCCAGGGGCAAATTAAGCTGTGTGGTAGATTTAGTCTTTACTAGTATTTAAAAAAAAAAAAAAAAGAGGTTTCTGGGCTACACGCTGCTTTGATAAAAGCTTAGACCCACTATTTCTGAGACTTGATGACTCCCAGAGCTGGCGGAAAACATACCACTGCCATGTTGGGAAGCTGAAGTGGGCGGAGCCAGCAGCCACAGCGCCGTTTCAGGCTTACAATGGTACAGTTTAAAGCAATAGGCTCAAGGCTCAAGGTAATATAAAACATAAGCCACATAAAGATGGCTACCACACAGAGAATCTGGATTATGTTCTCTTTGATATTCATAACTAAAGCAAAACATTTGATTACAAAACCTGTTGAGTTATGCCAAAATGTATATTTTAAAGGTACCTTGACTTCAAAATTTGGATATAAGGATATGTTACTTTGGAAAAGAGGTTCTGCTTTTGTTTCCACAGAAAGCCAGAGGCTGTGGACTTGTTCCAGATTAAGATACATCAGGTTTCACCAGCCAAGACCCCTGAAAGGACTCCGATGACACCATGGCCCAGATGATCCAACATCCAGATCGGTTTCAAGGCAACTGGTTCACACAATACAGCCTCACGGACTACCCCATAGGTCTAAAATTTTCTTTGCATCCCCATAAGATACAGCGCCCCCCTCCAGCAGGAAGTAGTAAGAGATGCTACGCCCAAATTCCCAAATATACCAAGCTGGCTTTAGAGGTGGAATTGGCTCACTCCCCCTCTAAACCCAGACATATTGCTTTAAAAAAAAAAAAATGGTTAAGTGATTCTTGTGTCCCAAATCAGAAGAGCCCTCTGGTGTGGGACAGAGAAAAACCAATATTTTTATTCAAAACAGGTTGATTATAAATGTGATCTCTTTCTAAAAAAGAAAAGGGGATATGATATGGATATATAGGATATGGAGATGATAAGATAAAAGGGTAGATTAATGAACCTACTTTTAAAGAACAACTTGTTTAAAATGTTTTACATTGGTATAGATTTTACTTTATGTTTAAAATGTTCTACATTGGTATAGATTTTAGTTTATGTTTAAAATATTTTACATTGGTATAAATTTTAGTTCATTGATACAAACTTGAAGTTAATTTTGTTATACTGTATATATATATAATATATATATATATATTTCTATTCTTGTTTGAGGTATTATGTTTATATAACTCATTTAAAATTGTAATGGATAATTAAAAAATAGATTAATAATTAGTCATCTATGATAATCATATTTGTAGCCATGTTAGTTAAGTCTTCTAGGTATACATAGATATATTTCAGATAGATAGGTAATCTTCAAACACTTCATAGACCTAGAGAATATGGCATTTAAATAACTTAGAATTCTGTTGACGTGAGACACAATTGCTCCTGGCTGCACCAAATTGATCCTGAGAGAATGTTGGGCTTCTAAGACATTTCCATTTGGAAGTTTGTCTTTTGGCACAAAATGGCCTACTGGGCAAAGAACTGCCCTTGCCTTGATGGCTGACAGTACAAATGCAATGCTCTCCTTTCTGGACAAGCGGGACACAAGGAAAGCGACCACTGTACTCTGCCAAGACAGGGTAAGATGGTCTTTCAGAAATCCTGCTTCTGAAAATGGTCTGTCAGATACTCTAGGCCTGTAGCCAATTTCAATGCACCAACAATGCTGAGAAACATTAGGTGACTGTCCAGGCTGCCAGCTGTCTTGGTCTACTCTTGCAAGATTCCCGAAAGTTGCTTGCATCCATCTACCATTTCTCAGGTACCATTATGTTCCTTCTCAGGTCTTTGATGTGGTTGAAGACTAGATAGTCGTAATTTCCTCAGTTATGATAAAAGATAAGTTAGCTATAAAACCTTAAACTCACAAATATAAGATAGATAAGACATCTTCTTTAATATTGTAACTATAATTTTTGATCGGTAATTGTTTTGCTATATGTAATTTTACCATGTTAAAGTTAAAACCTTCCTTTTTAAAAAATAAGAAAAGGGGAAGTGCTGTGGATATCGCTATATGTAAATAAATCTGATTGGCCGATAGCCAGACAGGAAGTATAGGCGGGACTAACAGAGAGGAAAATTGAGGTAGGAGGAAGGAGGACGGAGACTGCCTGGAGCCGCCGCCAGGACAAGCAAGATGTAAGGTACCAGTAAGCTGAGCCACGTGGCAAAGTATAGATTAATAGAAAAGGGCTAAATATAAGACTGAGAGCTAGACAATGATAGGCCTGAGCTAATGGCCAAGCAGTTTAAATAATGTAAGAGTCTGTGTCTTTATTTTATAAGTGGGTTCCGGGACTGGTGGGATGTAGGAGCTGGAGAGAAATTCTCCAGCTACAGTGATGTATCTCTAATTGCCTTCTCATCTTCTTTGTCCATTGTATATAGGAAGGCTACTGATTTTTTTGAGTTGATCTTGTATCCTGCTATGTTGCTGAAGGTGTTTATAAGCTTTATCAATTCCTGGGTGGAATCTTTGGGGTCACTCAAGTATACTATCATGTCATCTGCAAATAGGGAAAGCTTGACTTCTTCCTTTCCAATTTGTATCCCCTTAATCTCCTTATGTTGTCTTATTGCTCTGGCTAGAACTTCAAGTACTATATTGAATAAGTATGGGGAGAGTGGACAGCCTTGCCTCGTTCCTGATTTTAGTGGAATTGCTTTGAGTTTCTCTCCATTTAATTTGATGTTGGCTGTTGGTTTGCTATATATTGCCTTTATTATGTTTAGGTATGTTCCCCATATTCCTGATCGCTCCAAGACTTTTATCATGAAGGGGTGCTGGATTTTGTCAAATGCCTTTTCTGCATCTAGTGAGATGATCATGTGGTTTTTTTCTTTGAGTTTGTTTATATGGTGTATTACCTTGACGGACTTTCGTATGTTGAACCACCCTTGCATCCCTGGGATGAAGCCTACTTGATCATGGTGGATAATTGTTCTGATGTGTTCTTGGAGTCTGTTTGCCAATATTTTATTGAGTATTTTTGCATCAATGTTCATGAGGGAGATCGGTCTGTAGTTCTCTTTCTTTGTTGTATCCTTGTTTGGTTTAGGAATCAGGGTAATTGTAGCCTCATAAAAGGAGTTTGGTAATGTTCCTTCTGTTTCTATTATGTGGAACAATTTAGAGAGTATTGGTATTAACTCTTCTTTGAAGATCTGGTAGAATTCTGCGCTGAAACCATCTGGTCCTGGGCTTTTTTTGGTTGGGAGACTTTTAATGACTATTTCTATTTCCTTAGGGGTTATTGGGCTATTTAAATAGTTTATCTGGTCTTGACTTAACTTAGGTATGTGGTACTTATCCAGAAAAATGTCCATTTCTTTTAGGTTTTCCAGTTTTGTGGAGTAGAGGTTTTTGAAATATGACCTTATAATTCTCTGGATTTCCTCAATGTCTGTTGTTATGTCCCCCTTTTCATTTCTGATTTTGTTGATTTGGATTCTCTCTCTCTGTCTTTTGGTTAGTTTGGATAAGGGCTTGTCTATCTTGTTGATTTTCTCAAAGAACCAACTCTTTGTTTCATTAATTTTTTGTATTATTCTCTTAGTTTCTAATTTATTAATTTCCCCTCTCACTTTGATAATTTCCTGGCGTCTATTCTTCCTGGGAGACTTTGCTTCTTCTTGTTCTAGAGCTTTCAGGTGTGCTCTTAAGTCACTAGTATGAGATTTCTCCGACTTCTTTATGTGGGCATTTAGTGCTATGAATTTCCCTCTTAGCACTGCTTTCATTGTGTCCCATAAGTTTGGGTATGTGGTGTCTTCATTTTCATTGATCTCTAGGAAGTCTTTAATTTCTTTCTTTATTTCTTCCTTAACCCATTGGTGATTTAGTTGAGCATTATTCAGTTTCCATGAGAAAGTAGGTTTTCTGTAGTTTTTGTTGTTGTTGAGATCTAACTTTAACCCATGGTGGTCTGATAGAACACAGGAGGTTATTCTAATTGTTTTGTATCTGTTGAGATATGCTTTGTGGCCAAGTATGTGGTCAATTTTAGAGAAAGTTCCATGGGGTGCTGAGAAGAATGTATATTCTTTCTTGTTAGGATGGAATGTTCTGTAGATATCTATTAGGTCCAATTGGGTCATGATATCAGTTAAGTCCTTTATTTCTCTGTTAATTTTCGATTTGGGAGATCTGTCCAGTGGTGAAAGTGGGGTGTTGAGATCTCCCACTATTAATGTGTGGGGTTTTATATGTGGTTTAAGCTTTAGTAATGTTTCTTTTACATATGTGGGTGCCCTTGTGTTTGGGGCATAAGTGTTCAGAATTGAAACTTCATCTTGGTGGATCTTTCCTGTGATGAATATGTAATGTCCTTCTTTATCTCTTTTGATTGATTTTAGTTTGAAGTCTATTTTGTTGGATATCAGTATGGCTACCCCTGCTTGTTTCTTAAGACCATTTGATTGGAAAGTCTTTTCCCAGCCTTTTATTCTTAGGTAGTGTCTGTCTTTGAATTTGAGATGTGTTTCTTGTATGCAGCAGAAAGTTGGGTTCTGCTTTCGTATCCATTCTGTAAGTCTATGTCTTTTTATAGGTGAATTAAGTCCATTGATATTAAGGGATATTAACGACCAGTGATTGTTCATCCCTGTCATTTTTGGTGGTAGTGTGTGTGTACTTCCCTTCTTTGGGGTTTACTGTTGTGGCTTTATCTATTGCCTGTGTTTTCGAGTGTGTATCTGACTTCCTTAGGTTGGAATTTTCCTTCTAGTGCTTTCTGTAGGGCTGGGTTTGTGGATAGGTATTGTTTAAATCTGGCTTTGTCTTCGAATGTCTTGTTCCTTCCGTCTATGATGATTGAAAGTTTTGCTGGGTATATTAGTCTGGGCTGACATCCATGGTTTCTTAGTGTCTGCATTACATCTGTCCAGGTCCTTCTGGCTTTCAAAGTCTCCATTGAGAAATCGGGTGTTATTCTGATGGGTTTACCTTTATAGGTCACTTGGCCTTTTTCCTTGGCTGCTCTTAATATTCTTTCTTTATTCTGTACATTTAGTTGTTTAATTATTATGTGTCGAGGGGACTTTTTTGGGGGTCTAGTCTGTTTGGTGTTCTATAGGCTTCTTGTATCTTCATAGGCATTTCCTTCTTTAAGTTGGGAAATTTTCTTCTATAATTTTGTTGAATATATTTTCTGTGCCTTTGAGTTGGTATTCTTCACCTTCTTCTATCCCTCTAATTCGTAGGTTTGGTCTTTTCATGGTGTCCCAGATTTCTTGGACATTTTGGTTCATGACTTTGTTGGCTTTAGTGTTTCCTTCGACTGATGAAACTATTTCTTCTACTGTATCTTCAATGCCAGAAATCCTCTCTTCCACCTCTTGCATTCTGTTGGTTATACTTGCATCCGAAGTTCCTGATCTTTTACTCAGGGTTTCTATTTCCAGCATTCCCTCTGTTTGTGTCTTCTTTATTTTTTCAATTTCCTTTTTCAGCTCTTGGCCTGTTTCCTTTGTTTGTTTCATTGCTTTTTCATGATTTTCTTTCAGTGTTTTATTGTTTTCTTCCAGGACTTTAATGTTTTCTTCCAGGACTTTAATGTTTTCTTCCAGGAATTTATTTTTTTCTTGGAGGGCTTTTTTGTTTTCTTCTAATTTGTTTGCTCTTTCCTCTAGTTGTTTATAGCGTTCTTCCAATTTCCTTGTCTTTTCCTCTACACAAGCCTCTACCTTCTTCATGAAGTTACTCATAAGGCTACTTTCTTCTGCTTCTTCCAATTTTTGGTGTTCAGGTCTAGATGTTGGAGGCGGGCTAGGTTCTGGTGATGCTGTATTGCTCTTCATTTTGCTGTATGTACTTCTGCCTTGACGTCTGCCCATCTCCTTGTGGTTCTTTCTTCGTCTTATCAGTGTACTTGTTTCAGAAAGAGCTGACAGATTCAGGAAGACTCTCTCTTTTGTCCAAAAGGGAGTTCTCTTGTCCTACTCTCTGGTCCAGAAGGGAAGTCCGGGGCGGGCTCTGGTCCAGAGTGGCAATCGGGAGCAGGCTGGGAGCTGGGGGCCGGTCTCTAAGTCTCAGGAAGTGGCTGGAGTCGCGGGCAGATGGGCGTGGGGGCAGGGCGCGGAGATTGCAGGGGCTGCTGGGGGGCTTGGAAAAGGGGATCCCTCCCGATGGGGCTAGAAGGGGAGCTGTCCGGTGGCCAGAACCTGGTGCCAAGTTGGGCAGGTCTTCCCGGAGTGGCTGGTGTCCAGGCATTGGGTCCGGGTTGGATCCGGGTACTCACCTCTGGACCAGAAGGGAAGTCGGGGGCAGGCTGGGAGCTGGGGGCCGGTCTCTAAGTCTCAGGAAGTGGCTGGAGTCGCGGGCAGATGGGTGTGGGGGCAGGGCGCGGAGATTGCAGGGGCTGCCGGGGGGCTTGGAAAAGGGGATCCCTCCCGATGGGGCTAGAAGGGGAGCTGTCGGTGGCCAGAACCTGGTGCCAAGTTGGGCAGGTCTTCCCGGAGTGGCTGGTACCCAGGGATTGGGTCCGGGTTGGACCCGGGTACTCACCTCTGGACCAGAAGGGAAGTCGGGGGCAGGCTGGGAGCTGGGGGCCGGTCTCTCGTAACCTGTGTTTTTATTGCCTTTCTGTTCTGCTTTCTCAGTGGCTCTAAGTGTAGCCACATGACTTCCTCATCACTGCCTATCTATACAGACCTTCAGGTCTCTATGATTGGTACCAGGATTAAATGCCCATGTCACTACACTTGGCTGTGTCCCTGACTCCATAGAGACTCTGCATGTTATCGGATTAAGGGCATGGGGTACTACCATCTGACTTCTGTTTTTGGCTCAATATGACCTCTGATATCCAGCCAAACTTTATTTATTAACATACAAATAAAATCACATTTCGGCACAATTAAAATATCACCATAGTCCACAGTATTGAAGTTGTAATAAACCAGACAGTAGACATAGCTCCTTTGCTTTAGTTCTCATTCACAAGTTTTGTTTGTTGGCCAAAACCCATAGTTTGTTCATGCAGCAGGGCCATATTATTAAATATTACAAGGCTGTATAGCTAGGAAGTCTCCTTTCTGGGATCTGATGTGGATGAGGGTGAGCAGTGAGCAGGTCAGCAGTCTTGGGAGCTGAAGAGCTTGTGAAATATGTTAGGAAAAACATTCCTTGTTCATATCAAAGCTATTAGCCATCATTGTCCAAATGTGAGGATTTTCCATTCTGTAACTGACATATCATTCGCATGAGATATATGATATGATTACTATACCTAAAATGAAATAATTAGGAACACACTTTGGTCTAATGGGATAAAAGTGACAGATGATGGATTAATATAATTAAAATAACCAAAATTTGTATATTTTAAGTAGATTGTTTTCCATTGCATTTAAAGTTATTTGTACTAAATGAACTATCTCATATTTATTTAAATGAATAAAAACAAGACTTTGGAAATGCTCACTGTAGTATTACCTCCTCCCCTGCTTTCTACAAAATATGAATATTGTTTCATTACTTTTCAAATTCTGGCTATTTGTACTATATGACATTTTAATACCAATTAAATCAAGAAACATTGGTACCTAAGGAATAAAGCATCAGGAATGTTGTTATTTGAGATTGATGTCATTTACATAATTTGAACAAAAAGAATTAATTCAAACTTTTGGGCGTCTCTAGCTACAGTAAATAGAGTTGAACTTGAATTTAAAATCTAGATATTTTTCTTTCAAATTATAATGAATAATGAGAATACATTTTTGTGTATTTTAAAAACAATAAAATCCTGAGTCCCTTAAACATTAGTTTTCAATTAGCTAGTGTTTTAGGGTAAGAAGACTGTTATAACATAAAGGTATGGTGAAATGAAAGGACATAATATCTTCATTTGTAACTTCATTAAAACCAAAAAGAATATTATTTCATCACTCCTGAATGAAATATTAAATGTTGTGAATGATTTAAAGTTTTAAGTAAATAGTATTAAAAACATTAAAAGTGAGAGAGAAATGTTTAGTTACTTGTGATACCAGATTGTCAGTTGTGTTGAAAATTAGTATCATTAAGCATTTAAATTTTATTTTTAATAATTATTATTATTATTACTTATTGATTTTTTGAGACAGAGTTTCTCTGTGACATTCTGGCTGTCCTGGTAGTTGCTCTATAGACTAGGATGTCTTTGATCTCAGAGATCCACCTATCTTTGCCTCATGAATGCTGGGATTCAAAGGTTCCTTTAGCATTTTTAGAGTTCACATAAATGTGCTCTCTCTCTCCCTCATATGATGTGAGAAAGTTAACTGCCTCTAATTTTCTAGTTTAGTAGTGAGTTAGAAATAGCTTGATATAGTCTTAATATTTTACTCAGATTGGAGTCTTTGATGTTTATGTCCTTTTATTTCTCTTAGCTGATGAATAACACATTTATTTTCCTTTTATTACTCTTCTCTCATACAGTACATCCCTACTGCAGTCTCCCCTCCCTCTACTTTTTCTAGCTTCTTCCTTCTACCTTCTCTCTCCCCTACTTTTCCCTCAAGAAAAGAGCAGGCCTCCTACTGATATCAACTGAACATGGCATAACAAAATGCAACAAGACTAGGTACAAACCCTCATATCAATGCTGGATGAGACAACCCAATTGGAGGAGAGGAGTCCCAAGAGAAAGCAAAATAGTCAGAGACACCTCCAATCCCACTGTTAGGAATACCACAAAATCCTCAAGCTAAATAACCACTGCATGTTTGCAGAGGATCTAAAGAGGATCCATGTGGATTCCATTATTGTTGATGCTTCAGTCTCTGTGAGCCCCCATGTACTCACAGAGTTTAGTTGGTTCTGTGGGACCTGTTCTGCTGATTTCCTTGGTGCCCCTGGCTCCCACAATCACTCCTCTGCCTCTTTGGCAGGGTTTCCCTGGCTTTGTCTAATGTTTAGACATGGGTTATCTCATTTTCTTTATCCACTGCAGGGGAGAAGAAATGACTGTCCCCACATGTTTTAGAAAATCCTATCCTGAAAGTGGAGTTTGTAAAGAGGGAAAAAATATAAAGAAGGCAGAGTGTTAGTTTTCCAAATTATCAGTAGGATCATCTTTGGTTTTTGTATAGGCATCTCTATATTCATGATGAATGCTGTGGATATCGCTCTGTATAAATAAAATGCTGATTGGCCAGTAGCCAGGCAGGAAGTATAGGTGGGACAAGGAGAGAAGAGAATTCTGGGAATTGGAAGGCTGAGGCTGCCAGCCACTGTGATGAGAAACATGTTAAGATACTAGTAAGCCACGAGCCACGTGGAAAATTATAGAGTAATAGAAATGGGTTAATTTAAGATGTAAGAACTAGATAGCAAGAAGCCTGAGCCATTAGGCCAAACAGTTTAAATAATATAAGATTCTGTGTGATTATTTTATAAGTGGGCTATGGGACTGTGGGGGCTTAGCAGGAGCTGGAGAGAAAAACTTCAGCTACAGAAGAATGAGAGGAGGAGTTCTGAAAATTTGGGGAGCAAGAAGATAGAATCCCAGAAATAGATAGCCAGGCACTACCCCAGTTATCCTGGGATTTCCTGTCTCTAAAAATGTGGGAGGGACTGATTAAACCAGTCTTCCTCATTCCATGAGTAACAGCGTGCTTGGTGAGACTTAGAAATCAATGGACTCCTACCAGGAGTGATATATCTCCTGAAGACAGTTCATTTTCCATTGTCCCCTTTGTCTTCAGCTTGGAGGAAGGCCTGGGACTAGAGAACTGCTAACTGATTCACTCTACCATAGCACATTCCTCAGGAGATATTTGGGGGTGCTGGAAGCCTTGATGACATAGGCTGACTTGTCTTTTGTTGGGATGCCAGCAATTAGAATTTAATTTTAAGATATGTCTCCTTTTCCTATTTGGATTTTTCCTCCATATTACTAAAAGCCTTGAATATCAGATTCAAATGGTACATTTGAGGTCTCTTAGAACCTGCTTTGAATTTTTGAAGTACTTTTACAATTATCAGGGATGACTAAGAGATAAATTAAATGTGAATGAAGAGCAGGCCCTTGAAGACACTAGGGTCTTGAATATATTATTAATTGGCACTGCAAGGTCATGAAAAGAGAGGGGATTATATTGATTTCCTAGGTGATTTCCCTAATTTTGTAATATTTAACTAGGCTGTAGCTGGTTTTTTATATTCATATTAGGAGACTGGAGATCACATGGTCTCTCCTGTATCTATCAGTAGGCTGGTTTGTTTAATAATTCCAGTTGGGTTCCTATCAGAGGGCAGCATCCTTTCCTTTGGAATTGTTCAGTTTTGTTGATACAAACTGTCAACATATTGAGTAGCTGACTGACAGGTATGGCATGTTTCATTGGGTGTGAGAATAGAAATCAGAACACAGTAGGTATCTTACCAGAGTAAATAACAGGCTGTGTAGACCATAAAAATTCCTTTTTAGGCCAATTGGTGTTGGTTCAAGCCTTTAATCCTACCCCTAGGGAGGCAAAGACAGGTGGGGTTGTGATGTAGAGGCCATTATAGTCTCCAGAGAAAGTTCCAGGACATCCGGGGCTACCTTGATCAGAAAGTTCCAGAAATCCTGCCTTGAAAAATCAAAACATAACAAAAATGTCCTTTATAAATTTACAGGGGTTTTGGAAAAACTGCACAGTCATTCCTTTATTTGGAAGCTGTGAGCTATTTGAAAAACCTAAACATTGATGAGACTTTCCAAAATCATAAGTTTGTGAAGGGAAAATAGAAGGCTGGGCTATGTGATTAGTGAATAGAGGAGAAGAAGTAGAATCAAGGGCAGAAGGAAGATAGTGGTTTGTAGATTGGAGGGACAAGGCCAATGGGGAAGAACAGTGTATGGAGAAAGGCAGTGTCTAGAACTGGTGTGAAGTTTGGACTGCAGAAATGCATTTAGTAGGGTAGCCTGAGACTGAGGTTAAGGAATAATATAATGTAGGGATAGAGGGAATGGTAAAGAATGGAGGAAAGAAAAAGTGTTAGTAGATTGAAGGGACCAAGGAGCAGAGAAGGGATAGTAAGAGTAAGGGATTAGGATAGGAGATATATTTTGAAAATGAGAAAGAACATTTAAGTAGACCAGTGTCAAAGAAAGGAGACAGCACAGAAGAAAGAGAATCCACAGGTGCAGAGAGAGAAAGAAGTCTGGATAATTAGGTTTAGAAGCTCAAAACTAATATGGCCTGGTTAGTGGAGTCTGAGAAACAAAGGGAAGGACAGGAGCAAAAATGAAAGAAGGCCTAGAAATAGGAAACCTCTGGCCATTTGCCATTAGAGGAAAATCAAAGTTCCAAAGAACAGTGTGGTCAAGCATAAGAAATTCAAACCAGTAGTTTGGGTTGTGAACTGGATATTGAAGTCAGATTTGAATAGAAAATTAGAATTGATGGGTTGCTTTAAGAAATGACTTGAGGCCCAGTTGTCTGAAATTTTGTGGAAGACAATTGTAGTGGGTAGCTGTTCCAGATTTGACCTGGAAGTACCATCCCTATTGAGGCTTCAGGTGACTGTCATGCCTATGAGGTGGGGCTGAGGCAGGAACCCTTAAGACCTGAGGTCCAGATGTTCAGGCTCTCTTGGTTCCTAGATCCTGGATGCTGGAGGTAGACAGAGCAGAGCAGAGTTCTCCGGAGAATACTGCTGGACTGCACTACACCTTTCCCTGACCCTGTAACCTATCCCTTTACTTGTAACTTAACTCACAAAATAAACCTCCCTTTTAACTATGTAGAGTTGCTTTCATACTTCCACCAATAGACAAGCAAAGGCTTTTCTTTGAGCATAGAAGGGTGCTTGACCACTTTGTAGGTTTAAATGGGTCATGCTAGTTTCCCACATTGGGACACCTCCCAGAGGTACAAATTGTGCTAGATCAATGTTTCCAGGAGTTTCTCAGGTGTTCCTAAAGGTACTGATGAGAATAATAAAATATACTCTGGGCCTGAAAAGGACTTGAAGTTCCAGGATACCTTTGGGTATTGACAGGCTCCATACCTACTTGTTTTCAGAGCAGGAGAGTGGCTAGTGTTGATTGTTGCTCTGGAAATTCCAACAATGCTCTTTTCAAGTGTTGGAGGTTGAGTTAGGAGATAAGCAGAAGAGAATTTACCACTCATGCCAATAATGACTCTTAACATATCCTAACAAAACTCTTGCTCTCCTCCTATAAAAATGAGGCCGCTAGAAATCACAGCCCCAGACAGGGAGAGATCTCAGTGTGGCATGCCACCTGTCATTTAGCCATAGAGAGCTCTGAAGGCAGAGTACTTCTGGAAGGTTAAAGAAAGATAAGAAATAGCAGCTAAGACAGAAGATATAAGTCTGGCTAAGAAGCAGTCCAGTGGGGCTGTAAATATCCCAGGAAGCCCTTGCCTATATTCATCAACAAAGGTAAGAGTTAAATTTGTTGGCAGAAATGAAGAACAATAACTTAGATTGACCTCAAAAGATGAGTAGGCATTATTTAATCTGAGAAGTGGCATCTCAAGGTCCCTGCTACACAGTGATCAGGTTGCAGGACCCACCAACATGGTGACAAGAGTTTGAGCGAATGGAGATTACATGCTTTAAGATTTTTTTCTTACCTAAGGATAGAAGAATGGCACAAAGTTTTCCCTATGAGCAGAATAAGAATATTAGCAGATTTTCCTAGATAAGCTCTTTTTGAAAGTCCAGGGTCTGTTGCCTCTTTTTGGAACTTCCAAGTGTCTAATCAGAATCTGTTGCTTTTATTCTGCAATCTCTGGGAGACTAGATTCTTGGAAATTTGATATCAGGTTAGAGGTTAGAGTCTTGGAATTTTGGAGGGAGGTATTCATTTAAAAAGAGGGAGGGAGATGTGGGTATGATAAAGGTACATTATATTTATATATGAATTTTTTGAAGAATGTATAAAAATTAAATTAAAAAGTTCATGATGAATAGAAATGTGCACAAGATAATTAGGACTGTTAGTGCATATGTGTAATCTTCGAATTCCTAATGGGAGAGAGAGAAGTATCATGAGTTCTAGGCTAGCCTATTGTTACACAGAGACCTTGTATCAGAAGAAAGCAGGAAAGGTGTGCAAGTCAAGGGGCTTTGATTAAAGGTGGACATCAAATATAAGAAAATGAATATATAAGTGGTTATATGATGCAGACTGTTATAATAAAAGTTGGAATTTAACTCAGGAGTAGATAACAAATCATAGCAAATGATTTAGATTGAATCCTGTCTTCTAATTTTTTAACTGTATAAAATAGAATTATTTATATAAACTTTTATTTATCTGTTTTCAGATTTACATAAAGTGAAAGAGGGAAAACAATACTGGAAGCTCTGCAAATAGTTTGTAAATAGACACTACCTTAATATAATTGCAAAATAAGCAAGGAAAAGTCATGTGTTATGCTAGATATGAGAAAAATGCTACACAAAAGTGAAATATTAAAGATATTTTTATATGACTGATCAGTCAGTGTAGTGCAGCGATTTCAATTGAGTTAAATAATATGTCCTTTGTGGAGGAGGGAACTTCTTGAGACCCAGGAAGTAAATGAAACTTACATATCTCTGTAAGTCCTTAAAACATAAAAAAAACCAAGGAACCTTTGAAGGCTACATAAGTAATAACAGTGTCAGAGAGAACTGACAGTGTGGTTGCCTTCAATTTCTGCAAAAAGATCTAGGGATATAGATTTTCCTGAATCATCAACTATGATGGAGTTGGTTTTTTAGCTCATGCAGTTCCCTTTGTGTCATTCCTGTTGCTGTCCCTAATGACTCACCTATGCAACTTCAATAAACTCACTAGTTTACTATAAGAAATTTGAAATAGTTTCTTCAGAACATCCTCAGTATCCCACTGGGGTAAATACATATTTGTTTATATTTCCTCAATGATATTCATACAACAATCAAGAAAATCTCATTTAGATGACTTTAATCAGTATGTTAACAAACTCATATAGTAAATCGACCCATAAAAATATTTTTCAACTTCATATTTGATAGTTTTTTAGAAATGTATGCCTAACAATGTTTTCACATTTATTTTTGATTGTTTATTATGTTTCTGCATGAGGAATATATGCAATTGTGTTAACATATATGTACAAGTGTATGTGCATGCACAAGCAAATCTGTATATGGGATAGGTGTTGACCTTAGGTATCTTCCTCAATCATTCTCCACCTTATGATTTGACAGTGTCTCACTAAACCTGGAACTCAAGGTTTCAGCCAGATTGAGTGAAAAACAAGATTTAAGAATCGTTGAGTCATCACTCCCTGGTATTTGCTGCAGTGCATCACTTTGAACTGGTTGTTGATGTTCTAAACTTAGGTCCTGAGACTTGTAAAGCAAACATGTTGCACAGTGAGCCATGTCCCCCAGTCCCTATTTTTAAAAATGCAGAGTAAATGCTATGCAAATCCAACACTGAGAAAACATTGACAAGAAAAATATTTTAAGTTCTTAGGCCCATCTTTTTCTTGCCATATCCCTGCTACCCCTTTCATACTGAATCATACTGTTTCATTCATTCCTGCTTCTGCATTCATTTCTCATATATTTTACTACTTTCTCCACCCTCTGCCTTAAAGCCTCTCTTTTGTTTCCCATATTATAGACTCCTTTGTAATTTCTGGGCCTCCTGCCATGTACCTGAAATAAACCCACTTTCATTTGACATTTAAAACCTAAGATCCACATATGACATATGATATACATGAAGTATTTATCTTTCTGAGCCTGGATTGTTTCAAAGTAATATTGTCCAGATCCATGCAATTCCCTGTGAATTTATTTTCCTTTTTATGCTGAACTAAATTCCATTGTGTATATGTACCTTATTTTAATTATACATTCACCTATTGATGGTAATCTAGACATTACTTTTGCTATCAATAAATGTAAAACACCACATAAACAGACTGAAAGACAAAACTACCTTACCATTTTCTTAGAAGGAGAAAGGGCATTGACAAAACTCAGAATCTGTTCATGAAAAATATTCTGGAATTACTCGGGATACTAGAGCATACCTTATCTTAATAAAGGCAATTTATAGCAAGCCCATAACCAATGTCAATGCAAATGAAAAAAATACCCAAAGCATATCTGCTGAAATTTGGAATAAGACAAATATATCAACTCTCTGTATACTTATTTGATATACTACTTGGAGTTTTAACAAGAGTTATAAGAAAACTAATGGAAATCAAAGGGATACAAATTGGAAAGGAAGAAATAAAAGTATCTTTATTTGCAGATGGTATGATTTTATACATAAATGACCCTAAAAATTCCACTGGGACAATTCTTTAGTCTATGAACATATTCAGAACAATAGAAGATAAAAAGTTAGCACACAAAATGTTATGCCTTCCTACATACAAATGATACATGATTGAGAAAAAAATGGAAATATCTTTCACAATAACCTCGAAAAATATCATGGGGTAACATTAACCAAGTAAGTACAATATTTGCATAATAAAAACTTTAAGACATTGAAGAAAGAAATTGAAAAAGATATCAGAATATGGGAAGATCTCCCATGCTCATGGATTGGTAATTTTAATATAGTAAAAATTGACCATACTATCTAAAATTATACAGAGGTTCAATACAATCCCCATCAAAATCACAACACAATTCTTCACATAACTTGAAAGGACAATTTCTAGCTTAGTATGGAAATATCAAATACCCAAGATAAGTAAATTAATTGAAATAATAAAAGAACTGCTGTAGGTGGCACTATACTTATTATCAAGTTTTACTATAGTATACTATTCAAAATACAGTGGTATTAACATGAGAGACAGGTTGATTGGTGGAAGTGAAGACCCAAACATAAGTCCATACACCTATGGACACCTTTTTTTATAAGGAAGAGAGAAATGAACATTGGAATAAAAAGAAACATCTTCAACAAATGGTGCTGTTCAAACTGGATGGCTTCATGCAGATGAATGCAAATAGATCCATATTTATCAACCTGAACAAATCTCAATTCTAAGTGGATCAAGAAATTCAACATAATGCCAGATATGCTGAATTAGATAGAAGATAAATTGGCAAATATTCTTGAACTCATTGGTACAGGAAAATACTTCATGAACTGGAAACTTATAGCATGGGCACTACAAACAATAAGTGAGACCTCATGAAACTGAACCTCTTCTGTATGACAAAGGAAACCATCACTTGTAAAATTCAGATGGATACAAAATGGGAAAGATTTTTTTACCAACTATACATCTGATCAAGGACTAATATCCAGAATGTATAAAGTACTCAAAAATACTATATATAGAACAACTAACTCAATTAAAATGGTGTACAGAACGAAACAGAGTTCACAAAAGATGGAATACACACACAAACAAATTTCTGAGGAACATTTAAAGAAATTCTCAACATCCTTACACATCAGTGAAATGTAAATCAAAACAACTTTGAGATTTAATCTTAGACCAGTCAGAATTGGCAATATCATTAAAATAACTTACAGATAATGCTGGTGAGGATGTGGGGTATGGAAAACACCCTTTCACTGCTGGTAGGAGTACAAACTTGTACAGCCACTGTGGAAATCAATGTGGTGGATTCTCAGGAAGATCAGAATAGATCTACTTCAATCAAGATCCTTCTATACTACTTTTGGACATATATCAAATGGACTCCACATCCTACTACAGAAACACTTTGTCAATCATGTTCATTACTGCTCTGTTCATAATAGCCAGAAATTGGGAACAGCCTACATGTCCATCAATAGATGAATTGATAATGAAAAATATGGTACATTTATACAATAATATATTATTCAGATATTAAAAATGAAATCATAAAATCTACAGGTAAAATTGATGGAGCTAGGAAAAAAAAATATCCCAAATAGGATAATCCAGAATCAAAAATGCAAATATTCTATGCTATGTGGATGTTAACTTTTGAGCCTTCGAAAATCATGCCACTGTCAGTATAACTACAGAAGTTAAGTATATACTAAGGAACTTGGGGTAAAGAAAGGATCTTCCAAGGAAGAGAATATATACATATATATATACATATTTAGTTGGTTAGTTATAGTTAGTTAGAGAGATACAGAGATGCTGTGGAGTAATGCTTTTGTATATTGTTTTAATAAAATGCTTATTGTCTGCATCCAGATTCCTCAGTCATTGGATGGGGTCTCTGGCACAACTATTAGGGTGTTTGGCCATCCCATCACCAGAGTAGGTAGTCCCGGCTGTCTCTCGACCATTGCCAGCCGTCTTTTGTGGGGGTATCTTTGTGGATTTCTGTGGGCCTCTTTAGCACTTTGTTTCTTCCTTTTCTCATGTGGTCTTCATTTACCATGGCCTCCTATTCCTTGTTCTCCCTCTCTGTTCTTGATCCAGGTGGGATCTCCCGCTCTCTTTCCCTCGACCCTCGCCGTTCATTGCTCCCACTCATGTCCAGGCTGTTCATGTAGATCTCATCCATTTCTCCGTATCTTTTTTGGGGTCTCATTTTCCAGGTAGCCTCACTGGTGATGTGAGTAGCAGTCCAGTCATCCTTGTTCCACATCTAGCATCCTCCTATGAGTGAGTACATACCATATTTGTCTTTCTGAGTCTGGGTTACCTCACTCAGGATGGTTTTTTCTAGATCCATCCATTTGCCTGCAAACCTCATGATGCAGCTAGGCCCCTGGGTGGAGCACTGGGAGTCTAATTAGTGAGAAAGAGGAGGGTTTATATGAGCGAGAATTGCTGAAACCAAGGTTGGATGAAGCACAGGGACAAATAGCCAAATGAATAGAAACACATGAACTATGAACCAAAGGCTGAGGGGCCCCCAACTGGATCAGGCCCTCTTAATAGGTGAGCTTGATCTGTTTGGGAGGCATCTAGGCAGTGGTACCAGGTCCTGGGCTCACTGCATGAGTTAGCTGTTTGAACCTGGGACATACTCAGGGACGCTTGGCTCAATCTGGGAGGAGGGGACTGGACCTGCCTGGACTGAGTCTATCAGGTTGATCTCAGTCCTCGGGGGTGGCATTGATCTGGAAGTCATGGGAATGGGGGGGTAAGCTGGGGGGAAGGGGAGGGGGCAGGAAGAGGGAGAACAAGGGTATCTGTGGCTGTTATGTAGAACTGAATAGTAATGTAGAACTGAATAGTATTGTAAAATAAAAGAAAAAATAAAAAAAATAACAACCAAAAAAATAAAATAAAATGCTGATTGGCCAGTAGCCAGGCAGGAAGTATAGGTGGGGTTAAGTCTGGGAAGAGGAAGGCTGAGTCAGGAGCTGCCAGGCAGACACAGAGGAAGCAAGATGACAAGGCAGAACTGAGAACAGTTACCAAGCCACATGGCTAAACATAGATAAGAATTATGGGTTAATTTAAGTATAAGAGCTAGTCAGTAATAAGACTGAGCTAATGGCTAAGCAGTTATAAATAATATTAAGCCTCTGTGTGATTATTTTATAAAAGGCTGCAGGACTGTGGGTGAGAGATTTTTCCCGACCGTGGGCCAGGTGGGACACAGGAAAACTTCCAGCTACATTTGGTGTACCAACATAGGGCTCTTGAATTTTCATAAGGCCTAAAAGAGTTTAAAAAGGGCTTCTAAACACACAATAACAGAGACAAAAATAGCTTTCTACTTCTTGTCTCATGTGGGTCAAGATATAGTGATACCAAGGTACAGAGATGCCATGGCATGCAGAATTGAACTACAGTATGATGGGTTCCTGGCACATGGGCCTGAGTGCAGCATGCGGATTCCTGCCACAGTACACAATGGCATCTGCAAGCTGCACAGCATGGTGCATGGTGTCTTTAGCTTTTGCTAGTACAGACAAAAAAAAGAGATTTGGGGGCTATACACTGCTGGATGTAAGCATAGACCTACTGCTTCACAGAGTCAGTGATGAGCATGTTTCCCCCAGAGCTGGCAGCAAACATAGTTCTGCCATGTTGGAAAGCTGAGGTGGGTGGAGCCAGCAGGCCAAGCTGCCATTTCAGTCCTAGTAATGCTACATTTTAAAGGAATAGATTCACAGTAAGACAGATTCAGATGGGATAAACCATAAACAGTTTACAATGTGTGTAAAAATGTATGTAGGCTTGGAAGAGAGCATCTCCATTAAATTGTCAGTGCCCTCATCCAACAAGAAGTAGTATGAGAAGCCACAATAAAATTCCCAAAGTACTGTTTATAAGTGTATATCTTTATTTAATGAGGGTTGATTATGAATGCAATCTCTTTCTAAAGTAGAAAAGGGGATTGTGTAGATAGGATAGGATGAAAGGGCAGATTATTGAACTTACTTTCAAAGAACAACAACTTGTGTAAAATGTTTTAAATTGCTGTAGATTTTAGTTTATTACAAATTAAAAGTTAATTTTGCTATACTGTATGTATATTTCTACTCTTATTTAAGGTATTATGGTTGTGCAGATCATTTGAAATTGTAATGGATAATTAAGAAATACAGATTAATAATTAGTCATCCATTATAATCAAACATGCAGTCATATTAGGTATGTTTTCATGGTCAAGCAGAGATATATTTTAGGTGGACAGGTCATCTTCAAAAACTTCAAAGATCTACAGAATATGACATTTAAAATGTTTTAAAAACTTAGACTTTCTGGACAATGAGACACATCTGCTCCTGGAAGCACCAATTACTTCAAGGAGAATTATGGGCATTGTATAAACTCATTATAGAGTTTGTGTTCTTTGTGACAAAAGTTAGCCAATGGGCAAAAAAAGGACCCTTGCATTGACTGATTGGCAGTATATTGTATAAACTGGACATGCAGGACTCATAAGAAGGTTACCACTGAAATTTGCAAAGTGAGGTGTTCCTTCAGGTTCCTGCTTTGCAAAAGAAACTGCCAGACATTCTACAGGATGCAGGAAGAAGCAACTGAGAGACTCTAGGCCTGTAGGCTGAAGAATGGATGCCCCAATGTTATAGAGGAACATTGGATGACTGTCTAGACAGGCATCTGTCTCTGTCATTTCTAGATTTTTGGAAGTTGCTTACAGTGAATTTCCCATTTACTTAGGTAATTTTATATTCTTCTGAGGTCTTTGATGTAGTTGAAGACTAGGTAATTATAATTTTCCTTGATTATGATAAATTAGATATGAAACTTTAGACTCACAAATATAGGCTAGATAAAATATTTTCTTTAATTTTGCCAAATACAAATAGAATAGATATTGTAACTGTAATTCTAGCTTGATAATTGTTCTATTATATGTAATTTTACTATGTTAAAGTTAAAACCTTCCTTTTTGTTTAGACAGAAAGGGGGAAATGCTGTGGGATAATGCATTTGTACACTGGTTTAATAAAATGCTGATTGGCCAGTAGCCAGGCAAGAAGTATAGGTGGGGTAAAGTAATGAGGAGAGTTCTGAGATGGGGAAGGGCTGAGTCAGGAGCTGCCAGCCAGACACAGAGGAAGCAAAATGACAAGGCAGAACTGAGAAAAGGTTTCATGCTACATGGCTAGAAATAGATAAGAATTATGGGTTAATTTAAATGTAAAAGCTAGTCAGTAATAATCCTGAGCTAATGGTCAAACAGTTATAATTAATATAAATCTCTGTGTGTTTACTTGGGGGATGCGTGTGGGAGAGATTTGTCCCAACTGCTGCTGGCCAGAACACAGGAAAAATTTCTGACTGCACAGGGAGAGACTGGAATGATAAGAGGAATAAACTAAGTTGAGGAGGGAAGAGGAGGTACAAATGAATACACGGAGGGACATCTAACACCAAGGGTCATTTGAGGGATCATATAAAAATCTACTGTAGCAGAAGTTTCTAAAGTATAAAACATATAAAAGAAATATTGATGCACCAAATAATGGGTGAAAAAAAGTGCCAGATAGTCCTCTCTCATTACCAAGTGAAGCTACCAGTACCAGGAATAGGTTATATCTAATTGAGTTGTTGGCCAAAGGGGTCTCATGAGAACCACCGAACAACTCGGGCTATTTCCAAAGCTATTGATTGCTTGCCACATTCTTATTGTAAGACCCCACTGCTAAGTCAACACTCATATTTCATTGAGCATGGAAAAGTAGACTCAGTTCCTATCTATAACCTTCACAAATTTTGACTGCTGTTTGTGGTTTTCAAAGTACTTTTCATAATACTAGAGGAAGAAGGTAAACACCAATCTAGCTATAAACTCTTTTTTCTAAAATGCTGACCTGATTGCATATTACATTTGGGCAATAGTGGCATGAAGTTTGTATGAGTAACCAACCACAAATTGATTGAACTTAGGTCCCACTACATGAGATGGAGCCAACCTCTGACACTGCTTCAGTGGCCAAGAACCTGAGACTAGTTACACCATGCATCTAGGGGGAAAACAAATATGATAGTCTTGCTAGAGGAGTAAAAATAAAATCATTCCTAATAGCATTCTGGTATACTCATTGTACTGGCTGGTTATTGTGTGGGACCAGCCACCACCTTTTGCAGGGTTCCTATGAAGAGTAGAGAGGAATAAGAAATATTAGATAGAATGATAGTCTTAGCTGATGAGAGGAAGAAAGACAGAAACCCAGGTTATCTTTGGGAGGACCTGGGTCAATACCCAATGGCCCAGAACTTTATTTAAAAGGGTTTTTTATAGCAATGCCAAAGGGTGAGGCCAAAGACCACCCCCTTGCTAAATACAGCCAACTGTATACCCTTCCAAACTTCTGGTACCCAGGCCCAAGTTCCAATCATCCTCTTATGCAGTCCTGCTGGGTAAAGCAAGCACAGATCTCACTAGGAAACCTCTGTGGACTCCCACAGGTTTTATATGTCAACTTGACACAAGCTGACTTTTACCAGCTGGATCATATTCTAGAGTCTCATTTCACTGTTTCCAGATTTGCATTTCCAGAAATTTTCTAGTATAATTCTTTTGGATCTCTAGTGCATAGTACCATGTCACATGCAATAGGGATAGTTTTAATTCATTTTTCTGTATTTGTGTATTTTAATTTCTTCCTTTTGCTTTTTTGTTCCAGTTGTTCCATAATAATATTGAAGAGGAGTGGGTATAGTGGACAATTTTTTCTTCTTCTCCGCTTTAGTAGGATTACATTGAGCATTTCTTCATTTACGAAAATTTTGGACACACATTTATGCTCTTACCTTTATAATTTCATACAGTTAACTGGGTTTGCATTTAGTTTCTTGTCATTTTTCCAAGTTTTTAAGATGCATCATTAAGTCATTTATTTGTCCTTTTTCTGATTTTTATTCTATTATTCTATTTATTTATTTATTTATTTATTTATTTATTTATTTATTCATTTACTTATTTATTTATTGGTATTTTGAGACAGGTTTTCTGTGTCTTCTTGGCTGTCCTGGAACTTGTTCTATAAACCAGGCTGTTCTCCAACTCTCATAGCTTCTCCTGTCTCTGCTTCCCAAGTGATGGGATTGTTCTAATTTTTCAAATGTGAGCACCTACAGCACCAAGAGCTATAAATTTTCTTCACAGGAATAAAAAAGTCTCAATGTCTTCCTGAAGTTTTATCGTATTGTGTTACTTGGGCTGTCAATTTTAATTGTTATTGTACTGTTTTCATGGTTTTCATGTAATATACAAGGAGTGGTTGTCAATTTTTTAGAAATTTTAAAGATTGTTTTGTAACCACAATGCATTCTATTTTAGAAACAGTTCTATGTTCCACTACAATATATATGTATGCTTGGTGTTTGGTTAGAATAATCTGTAGTTATATGTCATGTCCATTTGATGTATTATGTCATTTTTTGTTTCTCTGTTGTTATTGTTTTCTCCAGTTGACTTGTATATTAGATAAATGTGGGTATTAATATCACCCACTATTAATGGATTTATGGTAATATCCATTTAAAAATCAGATGTTATTCTGGTGGGCTCTCCTTTATATGTAACTAATTATTTTTTCTTGCAACATTCAATAAACCATATTTTAAACATACTTGCTGCTTTAAATATAGTAAGTTTTTGGCATTTTCTTTTCTGGCTTTAAATTTGGCTTTCAGTATGCTCTTGAAATATAAATGGGTGTATCTTTATTTTAAGGAAGTTTTCTTCTATGATCTTGTTGAAAGTGAAGCTATTGGCTTTGGAATCTTCTTCCTCATCTATGCCTATATTTTGAAGGTTTAGGTTTTTCATTAACATTCATTTTACTGTGTGTGGAGGGTATGTAAAATTTCATATTCCTTGTCTATTTGGTAGATCCTCTGCTGTATGTTTCATTTTTGTTCTATTTTCTGCTTGATATAATCTATTTGTTAGGCTACCCTTTGAGCTTTCTATTTGAGTTAATTTAGTTTTAATTTCAAAATTAATCCTTTTCAATGTTAACATCTCCTTATTGAAATTGCTTCTCAAGTTTGAGAGTGTCTTCATCATTTTCATCAGCCTTATATTTATGTCTTTTTGGGCATCACTCTGATGTTTATTTTTCTTAAGCTCCTTCCAATCATTTTTATTAAGTATTTTTTTTATTTATATTGCTTGTATGTATTCTTTCAAGTCCTTGAATTCTTTGATGATATTTATGAATATTCCTTTAAATTCTATGTTCTGTGATTCATCTAGGTGATTCTCATTGATAAACATCTCTATAAGACTGAAATATTTTGAAGAGGAGATACTTGCTTGATATTTTATATTGTTGCTCTATTTTTATAAGAGATCTGGCCATATAGACTTTTATTTTTTCCAAATTTGACATAAACAGAGCAGTTTGATGCATAAGGAAGATGAGTAGGCAGGTTGTGCCTAGAGGCTGAACATATCTTGAGTGGAATGAAGTAAGATGTGCAGAGGAGACTGGGCCGGTATACAGAATGTGCTTCCTGTTCCAATCCTATAGTACAGTAGTATATCTGGCTGGGTGGAATTGTGGGACATGACATTGGGAGTATTGGGATTGGAAATGAATAGGGAGGGTCCTGGAAAAAACCTTAGCTATTGGCTGTGGCAGAGTCAGGAGTGGCTAGACTAGGCCAGAGCATTGGATGTAGGACACTGCTTAGATCTGTCACATTAGACAGAGGATGCAGATGGAGGATAAGGACTCAAAGGCTAGACCTTGGAGAAGAAAGTGGGTAGTCTGGCTGCATTGACAGGTTGGATACAATACTGAAGGAACTTCTAGGTGGTTGCAGGAAGAGTGGTTCCTAGATGAAGTCTAGAACTTGGCTACTATGTAAAAAGCGTTAGCCATCCTAGAATGGGGCACTGGAAGTGAGACTTGGACTATATATGATGGGTATTGTGAGAAGATATTGATGAGGAATTATAGTTGGAAGTTTTCCTGTGTTCCATCTGGTCCCACAGCTGCTCAGACCCAATTAAACACACAGAGGCTTAAATTACTTACAAATTGTATCGTCTATGGCAGTCCTCTTGCTAGCCAGCTCTTATATCTTAAATTAACCCATTTCTATTAATCTATGTTTTGCCATGTGTTCTGTGACTTTACCAGTCTGTTGGCATGCTGCTTCTCCTTTGGTGGTTGATCGCATCTCTCGCAAGGGCACTTTCTTGCCCAGGAGCTAACTTTTGCCACAAAGAAGACAAACTCCATAAAGAGTTTATTCAATGCTCATCATTCTCCTTGAAGGAATTGATGCTGCCAGGAGCATATGTGTCTCATTGTCCAGAAAAGTCTAAGTTTTTAAAATATTTTAAATACCATATTCTGCAGGTCTTTGAAATTTTTGAAGATTACCTACCTAATTGAAATATATCTATGTATTTTTTTCTTTTTCTTTTCTTTTATTTTACAATACCATTCAGTTCTGCATAACAGCCACAGATTCCCTTGTTCTCCCCCTTCCTGCCCCCCTCCCCTTCCTCCCAGCTCACCCCCATTCCCACCTCCTCCAGGGCAAAACCTCCCCCAAGGACTGAGATTGACATGGTAGACTCAGTTGAGGCAGGTCCAGTCCCCTCCTCCCAGATTGAGCCAAGCATCCCTGAATAAGTCCCAGGTTCAAACAGCTAACTCATGCAATGAGCCCAGGACATGGTACCACTGCCTAGATGCCTGCCAAACAGATCAAGCCAATCAACTGTCTCACCTATTCAGAGGGCCTGAGGGGTTGGGGGCCCCTCAGCCTTTGGTTCATAGTTCATGTGTTTCCATGCATTTGGCTATTTGTCCCTGTGCTTTATCCAACCTTGGTTTCAATAATTCTTGCTCATATAAACCCTCCTCTTTCTCGCTAATTAGGCTCCCGGCACTCCACCCAGGGCCTAGCTGTGGATGTCTGCATCCAGATTCCTCAGTCCTTGGATGGGGTTTCTGGCACAACTATTAGGGTGTTTGGCCATCCCATCACCAGAGTAGGTCAGTCCCGGCTGTCTCTCGACCATTAGAAAATTTAGCTAACATGACTACAAGTTTGACTATCATAGAAGACTAATTATTAATCTTTATTTCTTAATTATCAATTACAATTTAAATGAGTTACACAAACATATCATAATGGGAGTAGAAATATATATATGTATATATATACATACACACACACATATATACATAAAATGACAAAATTAATTTTTAATTGTTTCAATAAATTAAAATCCAAAGCAATGTAAAATATTTATCCTATATTTCTATATCAAGGAACTAAGGGATACTCACTGGACCAGACCATGGAGAAGGAGATGGACAATTTTTATTTCCTTTGGGAATTATCCATACTATTTTCTAGAGATTACTTTTCATGCCCACCATCATAATCTTGCCAGCATTTGTTATCAACTGTTTTATTGATGTTAGTCATTCTTATTGGTGAGAAAGCAAATTTCAAAGTTGTTTTAATGTGCATTTCCCCATTTTCTAAGAATATTGATCTTTTTTTCTAGGTATTTCTTAGCCATTTTTCTTCTATTAAGAACCATTTGTTCAGATATCTAACCCATTTTGGTGTATTTTATTGGCTCTTTATCTTTGTTTGGTTTTTAGTTCTTAAGTAATTGAGATATCAATCCTTTGTCTGATTTATATCTACTCTGTGTTTCCTATTCACTTGATTGATTTTTTTTTCTTTAGCTATAAAGAATCTTTTCAGTTTCATGAGGTCTTAATTGTAAATTCTTGGACTTAATTCCTGGACAAATGGAGCCCTATTCAGAAATATCTTTCATATACCTATATCTTGTAGGGTATGACCTATGGTTTAATCTAAATTTAAATTAAATTTAAAAGTAATTTAAAAATAAGTTTCAGTATATCAAGTTTCACATTTGATGTATTTCATTAACTCTGAGTTAATTTTTGTGCAGGGTGACAGATATGGATCAAATGATCAGGATCCATCCCTGGTGAAAGAGCTGGCTTTTTGGGGCCAACTGCCTGTGTTGGAACACCTTGCACAGCCTTGATCTAGGTGGAAGGGCTTAGACCTGCCTCTACTGAAATGTACCAAACTACTGAATCCCCATGGGAGGCATCACCTTGTTGGAGGAGGGACTAGGAGGTGGATTTGTGGGCAGAGGGCAAATCCAGGAGGGGCAGGAGGAGGGAAGAGATGGTGATCTGTGATTGGTATGTAAACTGAATAAAAAAATTCCTAAAACAAAATTATCTTCTAACCTGTGGACATTCAGTTTTGGCAGAACAATTTGTTGAAGATGCTGCATTTTCTCAATTATATGTTTTTTTTTTTTTTTTTACCTATTTTCAACTATCCAATCACTCTACCAATGAGCACTAATGTTTGGCTGTTCTATTTTGTTACATTCCTGGATAATTTTGCCTTCATGCCAGTATCAGAATGTTTTTTTATTACTGTAGCTTCCTAACATAACAATTTGAAGTTTGATAGTTCACCCTATCTAACTACTTTTATCAGGATTAGAATTGTAATATAATCTAAGAGTGCAATATTAGACAAAGAAAAAACATCCCATTTGCTATATTTTCAAGGTAACACAAAAATAATATCTAGCAGTCATCTTTGAAATCCTATTCCAATGTTGATCATTTACAGACATATTATTTGTGATTCTTTATAATAGAAATCAAATACTATTTTACAAAATTCTCATCAAGTTCCATCATTATATTTACTACATACTTATTATTTATTACTTTTCTATGAGATTATTTTTAGAGGGTGCATAAAAATACCATGTGCCACTTCTATAAAGTATAAAAATAGAGGGAAGTGGTCTGGTAGAACTTTCAATTTTTTTATAACTCATACAGAACACAACACTGTGATCTGATCACATTCCTAATGCAGATAAAATAAAAATTTTGTCTATTTGGTTTTTTATATATAACCATACACATATATAAAACCATATATATATATATATATATATATATATATATATATATATATACATCAGCACATATTTTGTTTTCTTTATATCTATTGTAATTGTACTTTTATGTAAGTCCTCAATAAGTCTAAAGGTAGACTCCAGTTGGATCAAACTATAAATTTTTAACAATCCTAGAAACAAACTTTTATAGTCATCATGATTGAATGAGAAATAATAAATTGTAATGATTATTCTAAAAGATGGTTATAAAAGGAGAGAAATATTATTTGTTGTATAGGCCATAGTTATTCTGGATAACCTCAGCTGAATGTTAATCTCATTGCCAAGTGTATTTGAATGCTCAAAATATTTTTGGACCTAATCCATCAATCTAGAATACCTTTCTCTGTGAAGTGACCATACAGGTACCACAGTTATCTGCTGAAATAATTGCTTGATGATCAGTTCATTTGTTGACACTTCATCCAGAACTTAGATTTTGCACAGACATTAAATGAGAGAAGAAATATACTAAATTCTACCTTGATATTTTATATTTCAAATACCTAATCCTGGGTATAGAGTTCAATGGTAGGGCACTCAGCCTGTACAAGACTCTGGTTTTGATATTCAATAATGCAATAAATTAAAATCTTAGACTGATTCTTGTTAATGTTCTCAAAATTCCTGAATCTGAGAAGAGAATTAGAATTGAGTGTAGAGGAACACATTTCTTCTGAAAGAATTATTATAAAACTCTTCTTATAATATTTTGCTAAATTTGAAATAAAATAAATGAGAATCTTTATCTGTTTAAATATTTCATTCATACAGTGGGATAAGATAATTCTGCGGTTATGTGCCTTTCTGTTTTTGTCTAGAATTTCACATCAACACCAACACATTATTTTATTTCAAAATCTATTTTAAATTGCTATACATGTAACAATATGTATTGATTATGGATGTACAAGCAAAGTTCAATGACAATTTGCCCAAAGATTTTATTCCATTGAAGTCTTTGATAAATAGGTCCTTTCATGGTTGTAGCATAAGCAAATGAATAGTTTTCTCTCTTTATTTAATATATACATAAAATTTCAACTGATATATATTTCTGAATAGATGTAGCATCAATATTAATGTCTTATATACATCTGTGTTTTCAATTTTCTTTTAATTTAGTTGGTAGTTAGCCAATCAACAAAAAATATTTCTTTCAAAAAAATTGAAAAAATGTGGGCATTATTTAGCAAAATTAATTATTTTATAAGCCAATGAGACTTTAAGCTCAAAAAACACTGAATATCAAAATATTCTTAAGTGATTAAATGCCAGTAATTACATCTTTCATAAAGCCAAAAATTTCAGCCTTTAAATATAATTTAGACAGCAGGTTGCTTCTTCTGGGAAGGAGTAGGAAAACAATGAGGCAGTTGGCACAAACTACAGGTAGCCAATGAGGGGGAGATATCATTTGGGAAACACAGTAGGTGGTCTAGACTCCTGAGAAAGAGGTGACAGTTGGAGATGGCAACAGGTGTTTGCTTTGAAGGAGGGAGACCTCTCACCAGTGTTGTCAATGATTGTTTTTGTGCATTTTTCCTGCAATAATATGCTATTTGGCATGATAAGTGACAGTACCAAATATGCCTAAAATAATTATGAAGATTAACATTTTTAAGCTGGACAGATTACAAAAGCATAATTTTGGCTAATGACTGACTTAATCTTAACAATAGACAATATGTTAAACATGGAATTGTACTGTATTTCATTAATAAATTTTTGTTTTGGAAAATTGAAATTCAATAAATGTTTTAAGAAAAACACATTTTTACATTTCAATATAAATATAAAATAAGTTTAATTAGTAGGTAAAATGGACAGTTAGCTGTTAATAAAATGTGTTTCTTCATGGTCCAATTCCCAGCCTCCATGGTGCATAAATTACCTGCAGTATTTATAGCTGATTCTATTCTAATTAATAAAAAAGGAGACTGTATTGGATTTATTAAGATTATACAAGTAGCTTTCTTGAGTAATGATACTTTGGGAATCTAAAGATTGAAATAAAGCCTCTCAAGGAAGCTTCATAAAAATGTCCACATTGGTAGTATTTTACCTGTAAGTACTGAAAATTCATCATAGGACATTTGAAAAATGATGATTGAACATTTAGAAGTTTATAATATAGGAAGATTACATGCTATTCCATAAGTATGGACATTCATTCCTAGACAATCATTTATTAAACCATGACTATATTCATTTTGCTGCTATGATCATCATATAAATTTGGCAATTAATGAAAGGAAGAAGTTGGTGTAATAACTGAAAGAGTATCTCCCAGTTCCTTACAATACCATTCATGATAACAGATATCCTCTTAAGAAAGTACAACATATATGCACAGAAGCTAGGGTGCAATATGTGTTTCATAACTGCTAAATATAAGGAAAAAGCTACTATTACAATGTAAGAGAAATACTACTAAATGTAAGAGAGAATATAATTTATTTTGTAACTACTAAATATAAGAGAAAATCATATAATAATTTTTGTATAATCAGTGATAATTATGGATAAATAGTTTCATCATTGTACACAAATATTCACTAGTTTATTTAAAATAAAATGAACAGAGGTCAGAACACATGTAATAATGTACAGTTAGGGACTACAAAAGCAACCTCACAAAATAAATAGTTCTAAAATATTTTTATTATTTATTCCTCTGAACAAAATATGATTAAAGAGGTACTTTAATTAACCAAATTGAGTTTAACAGTTAAAACATTAAGTATGAAGTGATAAAATATGAAAAGAAAAGTAAAACTTGTTTATAGCTGTGAAGTGGATTAGATGTGTTCTTTTTACTGTTCCAACAGGAAAGAAGAAAAGCAGCAAGTGTCATATGTCACAACTTTCCTTTTTTCTAAAAGCTCTTAACCATGTTGTTTTTTTCCCAGAAGGAAGATGCTTACATTGAAAAATGTAGACATTTCAATAGTCTTCCTTAGAAAATTAAAGGTGACTTGTAAAGAAACACTATATATTTTTGTGCATTCCATCTACTGGGAGATTGCTTAAAGCAAAAGGAAGAAATACTGTTCCTCAGGTTTGGTTCTCAGAAGATGAAGAGCTTGAAGTGAACTTTTCATTTGGTTTGCTCTAAGGGCTTCTACTTCTCTGTGTGATTAATGCTTTCCACACTTGAATAGAAATTCTCTTAGAAGAAGCCTTTGAGAACTACAGTTTATAAACTTGTCATGCACAAAATGTGGTATCTAACCTGAATTACAGACACTTGTAAGCATATCAAATGCTCTCTTTCCAATAGAACAAAATGATATTCATTTTAGCATAGAAGAGTTCATCCACAAAGAGGATGAACTAAATGCCTCCACATTATACAAAATACTAGGAATGCTGAATTAGAAGGGAGGAAACCCTTTCCAATTGCTACATTTTCAGATATGAATTTTTTACTAATCAAAGGAAGCAAGTCATTGTAAAGATAAATTATTCCAGGAATATTTTAGTTTTCAAGGAGATTTACCAATAAGAGAAGTGGGTATATGAGATCATTTCCTTAGAGATAATAATGATCAAAAAGGATATGGGGGAAAGGATGTGGTGACATATTGCATACTCTAATAAAATTTGTCTGAATATCAGAGAACAGAACAAGCAACTAGATTAAACACAGAGGCCAGACAGCGGTGGCACACACTTTTAATCCTAGCACGTGGAAAGCAGAAATCCATCTGGATCTCAGTGAGTTCAAAGCCACCCTGGACTACATGATATTGATTCAGTCTAGGAGAGAAAACAGACCCAGGCAGTGATGGCACACACCTTTAATCCCTTTACTGGAAAGCACACACACCTTTAATCGCAGGAAGTGATGGCTGGGCAGAGAAAAGTATATAAGCTGTGAGGAGACAGGATCTAAAGGCTCTTCAGCAGAAGAGTCCCTTTCTGCTGGAAGCCTTTTTGGCTGGGGAAACTCATTCGACTAGAGGCATTTTGGCTGAGTTTTTTTCAGGCAGAGGAGTTGGTGAGGTAAGAGGTGTTGGCTGTAGCTTGCTCGGCTTCTTTGAATTTTGAACTTTCACTCCAAATAGCAGGCTCTGGATTTTTTATTAAAAAGACCATTTAGCAATTTGTATTACATCAGGAAGATTTTTGTAAAGTACAAACAATTTTAAAACTAATAATCTTAAAGTTTACATTGGTTTTAGCAACATTCCTAGAAATTTCAAATTTGAAAATATGGAAGTAAAGAGACAGGAATATGGGAAGAAGTGATAAGAAAGAGCATGGATCCCTTTCAAAAATCAGTTTTCACAAGAAGACTGAGCTCTAGCTTAAGCATGACTTAGAAGCATAATATTCCTTAAATGACTTAACTCTTTACACTTTAGTTTGCTTACCTGTGAAGCAGGGGCAATAGTCATACCTGTATTATAAACTTAACATTAGCGTTAAATGAGTGTTAGTGATAATAATACAAGTATTACACAAATATAAACCACTTCTTTGTACATGAGATTATTGTTAATCAGTCCACCTGGAAAAAATAGTATTCCAAGTATAGCAATATTAAGCAACTGGTCATTTAATTTTATGCAATATGAATTTACATGAAATACATAAAAAGACTTTGAATTGTTTACATTCTGTATAAGGTCAAAGTTTTTCCTGAAATTAAATAATGTTTTTATTGTTAATATTTGATTCCTACAAAAACAATTTAAAGGCAGTAACTGTCTTGCATTTGATGAAATTCAATTCATTAGGCTTTCAGTTAAGGCTTTAGACAATCAACCATATAATTTATGCTGACATAGGTTTTATTATATTTTTAGCTCTTGTTTCAAATTATTTTTACTGAATATAAGAGTGTCTCTATTTTGAAGCTCCTAAATTACATAAAAAACAAATTAGTTAAGTTTGAATTGGGAGTTATTTTTACACTTCAGATCTATGTGATGGGCTTTGATAAAGCTCCTTGTCTCCTTTCACAATATGATGTAGTAAACTGTGGTCCTTTAGAAAAATATTTCTGTCCTCTAAAATTAATTCTAAATCTGACATAATTAAGAGTAAATATCTCAGTATGAAGCACAGGATTTCTCCCTAAAAATTATTGCTTAGTTAAGGCCTGGAAACACCCACAACAACATAGGGTATTGACATAGGATTTGGGTGCCTATCTTAGCTAGATGGAAAGATTCTATTACTGAAAACAACACTCAAATTTGATTCAGGACATAGAGAAGTCAATGTTGTGTTACCAGAAAACTCTCCCTGATGGCTATCTTATGTAGTGCCAGAAGCTGCTATAGAGACTTCAGGAGAGGAAAGATTGTCGTACTCAGAACTTAATCCTATATACTACAATACCCATATGCCTAATTGAATATGGTCACTGGTAAGTTAGTAGCATAACAGCTATGGCAATAATCAAGTGCATTGCAATTGGTGATGAGTCCTACACAGGTAGGATTTCATGCTTGATACAGTAAAGATAGTCAAATACCCATGAATAAAATTATTATTTTAATGGGCAATCTACTCTTCTTTTGCTACATAGCTATGCTGCCAAACATCCTTCTATGTATTGGTCTTTATACCAAAGTGTTTGTATTCCTGTCAAATTTGATAAATAATCACATTTTTTTTTGAAGTGAGAAGTGGTTAAGACAGACATTTATAACTAGTCAAAGTGCTGAGAGTAAGTACCAATGACAACACAGTTGTGAATGGATCATCCATATCAACCTAGCTCTAAGGCTCAGTAAACATGTTAACAGGGAATTAAGAATGAATGTAAGGATTGACATATGGGAGGTGGGCTATGGAATACTGATTTCTGGAAATTGTATGGTTGTTGCTCATAAAATCACAATGGCTGTGACAACCTGGCCAAGCAAGATCAAAGCAGTTAATTCTAAAATTGGTGAAGATGGGACCCACGTGGCCCCACTTATGGCTGAGGAGCTGTTGGCAGTTGATGGCTGTTGAGTAAAGGGGACACTTTTTCCTATGGGGATGTGCCTGATGGTAGAATGTCCATGCTCTATTGGATGGCTATACACTAATGTGCATATGGATAGTACTAATTGGTCTCTGGGGGTTATTAATAAGAAAAAATAGAACAGAAAGTGGGGGGAATGGGTGGAAAGCACTATGGAAATTCAAAGAGTAGTGATGGATATGATCCAAATATATTTAATCAATTTATGAAATTTCTAAAGAATAAATAGAATATATGCTTTAAAAAAGAAGTAAAAGTGCTAATCAATCTTTCTTTTTCTCTTTAGATCAAGCCAATATTTGACTAGATGTGGGGATCCGAAATGGCTTGAAGTTAAAGTTTGATTTTTTTGTCACTATTACCATAAAGCAAATATAATGCCTACAGGAAAAGTTTTACTTGTAATTGTCTCGATAAAATAGGCATGTTCAAGACGTGGGTTCAGCTAGACATTCTGAAATTGATTAGCCTTTTCTGGCTTCTAGTCAAATTTCATCTCATAGTGCCAGTTTCAAGTTCTATCTTTCTAGAAAAGGTAAAGGCAAGAAACCTACTCCAAAAACATACATTTTAATGCAACGTATATTTTAAATGTTTAGAGCTTGAACTTGTGTACTTATATGCTTCAAACATCAATTTCTTGTAGCTCTGATTAATGGAGATTTAGTTCATCTGTTAATTTCCCAAAAGTGTAACTCTAAACTAGTTCATGAACTATGAACCAATAGCTGAGGAGCCCCCAACTGGATCAGGCCCTCTGGATAAATAAGACAGTTGATTAGCTTGATCTGCTTGAGAGGTATCCAGACAGTGGGACCGGGTCCTGTCCTCGGTGCATGAACTGGCAGTTTGGAACCTGAGGCTTATACAGGGACACTTGGCTCAGCCTGGGAGGAGGGGACTGAACCTGCCTGAACTGAATCTACCAGGTTGAACTCAATCCTCGGGGGAAGTCTTTGCCCTGGAGGAGATGGGAATAGGGGGTGGGCTGGGGGGGAGGCGGGGAGTGGTAGGGAGGGGGGAGAACAAGGGAATCCGTGGCTGATATGTAAAATTAAATTTAATAAATAAATTTAAAAAATGAAAAAAAAGAAAATTCATCCCTCTTTTTGATTCACTATTTAATTGCTACCAAAGAAAATACATATATGCAGAGATTATGATTTGTGAAGCAAAATATTTATGCTCATTCATCTTTCATGGATCTAACTGGTGTTTATTCCAAATAAGAAAAGTAACAATACATGATTAAGAAATCTGAACCCTCTATAAAATACCCTTACATTCCTCTCCCACTAATCCCCTAAACTCCTTGTTTCAGATAATAAGCGGTAGGTCATTGCTTAGAACTGCTATCAAAGAAAAGCAATGATTATTATTGTAGATTTAATGTTTAATTCATTTAATATTCCCCAATGTTATTCATTTAAATAGTATTGCAATATCATTAATAAATTATATTTGTTAAGCAAAAAATACATATATATTAAGCCTTAATCATGCTGAAGAGCAATTTGCCTTTTTAAATATATGAAATATATCAGATATCCTTCCTGGATAGTGGGTCAAATGATAGGTATCTACACATATGTTGTCTAATCAGAATAATCAGGGATGACTAATCGAATTCTTTTATTGAAAATATCTACTTCATTTTTATTTATTTGTATGTGTCTCTCTCTATGGCTATGTCATGTGTGTGTACATTCAAAGAGGCAAGAATAAGGTGTTCTTGGATTTACAATAACAGGCAGGCAGCTGTGATAAATGAAATGTGGATTCTGGGTATTGAACTCAGGACTTCTGCAACATCAGGAAGCTTTCTTAACCACTGTGCCATTTCTCTAGCCACCAGATTGTTATTTGCATCTTCATAGAGGAGAGTGCAGAAAGAAAATAGATCATTGCATATATGCCACAAGGTTTGTGTTTGTTTAAAGCAAAATGTTAATATCTATAAGGTAAGATATTCACTAGCTTAGAACTAAAAGTAATAATATTTATTTCAAAAATTTATCTACGTGTGTTTCATTAATACATATTTGAATTATGTAAGTGACAAAGTATGAATCTGTCAACTAGTTTAGTACTGCAACCAGGATATTGAAGAAAATCACTTGAAAAACATTACACAGAATATATTATTTCATTTGCCTTGTGTTTGCAAAACTTCCTCAGACTTTCAGGTTGTAAAGTAAGTTTGTTACCTGTCCTTCATTAAAACACACATAAAGCTGTCTTATATTAGTCCCTATGTTTTGGAAATACCACTTTAAGGTTAACCTGAGTTAAAGTTCAGAATTATACCTAATTTTTTCTCCATTATTATATATATTACAATTAGTCTTACTAAAAAGGTCAAGATACATCCTTCCATATCCAATCAAGTATATACCCCTGCTACTTAATCATTTGTAACCTCTCATAACTTGTCGTTTTTTCTCATAATTTGCTGCTGTTAACAATATTCTTACTAAATAAAATATGTCTTAGTTAGTCGTTTGTCTGCCTGAAAATTTATGCCATCAGTATATTTTATAAATAATAATGTAACATCCTGAATTTTATTAGGCAGTATGATATATTGAACATGATTTTAACAGATGTACAGTGTTATTGCTTTAACTTTTATAGTGGCCCTAAGAGAGAAGAATTATAATCCTCACTTTAATTATAAAATGCGGGGATTTCAAAAGATGAAACTCAGAGGTAGAGTGAAGATAAAAGATGAAGTCTAGATGCCTGATTCCACAGCAATGCACTCATCCACTATGCTAATCTCATAGAAAATTATTTAAGCATGATAATTCTAGCACATACATGGAAACTTTGTATTATACCCTAATATGCACAGCTAGTAAATGGTTAACATTTATTGAGTACCAATCTATTTTAAGTAATCATGTTAGTTTTTAAAATATATAAACATATATATATATATATATTGCAAGGGTCATATATTGCAATTATCTTTAATTTGGTATTTTTTTAGATAGTCAAACAAAGCCTGTAGCATGAATCTTAAGAGTTCTTATTAATAAAATCAAACCTGAGGCCAGTTATTGGGGTGAACACTGGAAGATCAGAGAGCCAGAATAAGCCATAGCTACCTCACCTCGCCGGATCCTCAGCTGGTCTTGCTTCCTCAGACTGGAGGCCTCTGAGTCCTCATCCAGAATGGGTCTCAGGTGAATTGCTGCTCAAAAGCCTGAATGCTTAACCAGGCCTAATGCTTAACCAGCCAAATGCTTCTAGTTTCTGGTCCTCACACCTTATATACCTTTCTGCTTTCTACCACCACTCCCTGGAATTAAAGGCTTGATTTCTGGGATGAAAGGCGTGTGTCACCATGCCTGGCCATTTCCAATATGGCCTTGAACTCATAGAGATCCAGAGGGATTTCTACCTCTGGAGTGCTTGGATTAAAGGTGTGAGTGCCACCATTTTCTAGCCTTTGTATCTAGTGGCTGTCTGTTCTCTGACTCCAGATAAATTTATTAGGGTACACAATATTTTGAGGAACACAATACCACCACAAAAGCCAAAGGCTATTCAACAACCAATATTTCATTAGAGGTTAAAAGTGAAATCCCAAGGCAGGCAAGTTTTAAAACTCAGCCACTGCTTGGAGAAGGAGAATGAAGAAGACAAAGGAAAATGACAATCTTGTTTGAGTTAAACAGGTATGGTAATCAGCCACATAATAGACAAGTAGCCTCTTGGAGGTAGGGCATTTACAGGTAGAGGAAGAAAGCTCAAAGCACTGGAAAACAAATTTAAGTTCTGGTCAGCATTCTAAAGAAAAACAAAACAAATAAGAAAATGTTGAATTCAGAAAGCTGGGCAGAGCCAAAAGCACATCATGGCAGCCTATAGAAACAGCTTATGGAAAAGGAATTCTAAGAAGTGATAATCCTTCCACTTACTTTTTTAGTATGCTATCAGATGAGCCTGCCCTCCTTGGGGTAGTTCTGTCTTTGTAAGGGGTAGCCCCTTCGCCAGATGATTGAATGGCCTAGCTATATTGACTCTTTATGCTTTGAGTAGCTTAGAATGTTAAGACTCCTCACAAGCTAGACATTTTATCCTATGGACCAGAAAGTATTAGTTTTCACCTAATGGGGCTGTATTGCTTCTGTGTTCTTCATCCAAATAGGTAATAATAAAATTATTTAAGTAATAGACTAAAATGTAGAATAGATGTAACCTAGATTTATCAAGAAAATGAAGACACTCAGTTCCAAAGCTGTTATTGAAAGAGATTATGTGTGTCTTGACTGTTTTTTTCGCTCTGACCCACAGGTATAGCTTCCATGCCACAGGAGATAATAGGAGATAAGAAATCAGAGATCTCTTGTGGTGCTCCTGACTAGAATGATTAAAAGGAATAATATTTTGCCCCTTGAACCTCAAGGTCAATAGGGTCCCATGGGACTGTGAGTCATCTCCCACAATGTCTCTAATCTCTGTTAAGTTTTGTCTTCTTGCTAAGGAAGGCCATGGACACTCTACTAGGTGTATACTAGTCAGTGTAGATGGAAGTTTTTGTCCCACCATCAACTCCCAAATACACAGCACATTTTTTTCCAAATAATTGGCTTGGAGGCTTAATATTACTTGTAAATATTTGGTCAGTGGCTCAAATAAGCTCAGCTAGCTCTTACATCTTAAATTAACACATTTCTACTAATCTATGTATTGTCACATGGCTGTGGCATTATCAGTCTGGTGTCATGTCACTCCTTGGGTTGTTGGCTGGTGTCTGCCTCGACTCCACCTTTCTTTCCTCCTGTATTCCATTTGGTTTTCCTGTCTAGCTACATTCTGCCTGGCTATAGGCCAAATCAGCTTTAGTTATCAATGAATGAATGCAACATATTCACAGCTTACATAAAGATCATTCCACATCAGTTCACTTTTTCTTTCTAATCAAAGAGGAAGGTTTTCATTTTAAAATAGTAAAATTACATATAACAAAACAATCTTCAAGTGAGAATTACAGTTACAATGTCTATTTTTATTTGGCCAAATTTAATGAAAATGTTCACCACACCTAACAGTGACCTTTGAAGTCTCCAAAAAAGATGACATGGCCCCACAACAAAGATTTCACATGGACTATGAATATACAACTAAGCTGACAAATACCACCCAAAGATTGGCTTTGGACTACAAATTGCTCAGGACAATTTTCAAGGTGAAAAATTGTCAATTTGAAAGAAAGAAAGAAAGAAAGAAAGAAAGAAAGAAAGAAAGAAAGAAAGAAAGAAAGAAAGGAAGAAAGAAAGAAAGAAAGAAAGAAAGAAAGAAAGAAAGAAAGAAAGAAAGAAAGAAAGAAAGAAAGAAAGAAAGAAAAAAGAAAATGAGATGATCAAGCTACCTCTCCCAGGACTTGGCAATTAAATCAAATTGTCTTTTTAGAATCCCCTAAAGATGCCATTGCCCCCAGACAGCAGGAAGTAAATTTAAGAACATAATACCCACAATCCCAATATGTGGAGTGGTAGGTTTTGGTTGTTCAGTGGGTTACATATAGATGTTTGTCATTGTTTATGGTGGTTGGTTACATGTTGTAGTGGTAATTGTCAGGAAAAAGGCTTAATAAAGGAGATTAGATTTGGCATTCATGTTTGAAAAAAAAAGAAAAATAAAAAAGGAGGAATACAGCTATGAAAGGATAAAAGGGAAGATTATTGAATCTACTCAAGGAAAAAATAGAGAAATGATAGGATAAAGGGTAGATTATTGAATCTACCCTGAAAAGAAAAAAGCATATAGATATGATAAGATAAAAAGGTAGATTATGCATCCAGATTCCTCAGTCCTTGGATGGGGTTTCTGGCATGACTATTAGGGTGTTTGACCATCCTATCACCAGAGTTGGTCAGTTCGGGCTGTCTCTCGACCATTGCCATCATCTATTGTGGGGGTATCTTTGCGGATTTTTGTGGGCCTCTCTAGCACTTTGTTTCTTCCTTTTCTCATGTGGTTTTCATTTACCTTGGTCTCCTATTCCTTGTTCTCCCTCTCTGTTCTTGATCCAGCTGGGATCTCCTGCTCCCACAGGCTCTCTTTCTCTCGACCCTCACCCTTCATTACTCCCACTCATGTCCAGGTTGTTCATGTAGATCTCAGTCATTTCTCCATCATTGGGTGATCCTTGTGTCTTTCTTGGGGTCCTGTTTTCCAGGTAGCCTCCCTGGTGATATGAGTAGCAGTCCAGTCATCCTCATTCCACCTCTAGTATCCTCCTATGAGTGAGTACATACCATATTTGTCTTTCTGAGTCTGGGTTACCTCACTCAGGATGATTTTTTCTAGATCCATCCATTTGCCTGCAAACCTCATGATGTCATTGTTTTTCTCTGTTGAGTAGTATTCCATTGTGTATATGTACCATAATTTATTTATCCATTCTTCAGTTGAAGGGCATCTAGGTTGTTTCCAGGTTTTGGTTATTACAAACAATGCTGATATGAACATAGCTGAGCAAGTGCTCTTGTGGTATGATTGAGCATTTCTTGGGTATATGCCCAAGAGTGGTATAGCTGGATCTTGGGGGAGATTGATTCCCAATTTTCTAAGAAAGCACCATGTTGATTTCCAAAGTGGTTGTACAAGCTTGCATTCCCACCAGCAGTGGAGGAGGGTTCCCCTAGTTCCACATCCTCTCCAGCATAAAGTGTCTTCAGTGTTTTTGATCTTAGCCATTCTGACAGGCATAAGGTGGTATCTCAGAGTTGTTTTGACTTGCATTTCCCTGATGATTAGGGATGTTGAGCAATTCCTTAAATGTCTTTCACCATTTGATTTTCCTCTGTTGAGAATTCTCTGTTTAGTTCTATAGCCCATTTCTTAATTGGACTGTTGGTTGTTTAGCGGCTAGGCCCTGGGTGGAGCTCCGGGAGTCCAATTAGCGAGAAAGAGAAGGGTTTATATGAGCGAGAATTGTTGAAACCAAGGTTGGATAAAGCACAGGGACAAATAGCCAAAGAATGGAAGCACATGAACTATGAACCAAAGGCTGAGGGGCCCCCAACTGGATCAGGCCCTCTGAATAGATCTCTGAAGTATTCGAAAGTCAACTGGCCAAACATCCTAATTGTCATGCTAGAAACCCCATTCAATGACTGAGGGAACCGGATGCAGAGATCCACTGCCAGGCCCCAGGTAGAGCTCCAGGAGTCCAATTGGGGAGAAAGAAGAGGGTTTGTTTGAGTGAGAATTGTTGATACCAAGGTTGGAAAAAGCACAGGGACAAATATACAAATGAAAGGAAACACATGAACTATGAACCAATAGCTGAGGAGCCCCCAACTGGATCAGGCCCTCCAAATAAATAAGACAGTTGATTAGCTTGATCTGCTTGGGAGGCATCCAGACAGTGGGATCTGGTCCTGTCCTCAGTGCATGGACTGAGTTTGGAATGTGGGGCTTATACAGCGACACTTGGCTCTGCCTGGGAGGAGGGGACTGAACCTGCCTGGACTGAATCTACCACGTTGAACTCAATCCTCAGGGGGGAGTCTTTGGCCTGGTGGAGATGGGAATGGGAGGTGGGCTGGGAGAAGGCAGGGGGTGGGGTGGGGTGGAGTGAGGTGGGGTGGGAGAGGGGAGAACAAGGGAATCCATGGCTGATATGTAAAATTAAATTTAATAAATAAATTTAAAAAATGAAAAAAGGTAGATTATGGAATCTACTTTTAAAAAGCAAGTACTAGTTTTAAATATTTTACTTTGGATTGAATATCTGTATATTGTATATAAATTTTGTGTATTGATACAAATTTGAGATTAATTTTGTTAGAACATACTTTATATATATTTTTAATCTTGTTCAAGGTATTGTACCTATACACTCATTTGACAATGTAATGCATATTTCTAGTCCTTGAAATTTATTATTACAAACTAATTAAGATATAAAGAAATGCAAGTTAGTATTTAGTCATTAAAATCAAACTTGTAGTCATGTTAGGTATGTTTTCAAGGTCAAACAGAGATATATTTTAGATAGACAGGTCATCTTCAAACTCTTCAGAGATCTATAGAATATGACATTTAAAATGTTTTAATAACATAGGTTATCTGTGTGTGTGTGTGTATAATGATGAGATGTGTTTGATCCCTGACTGCAGCAATCTACTTCAGAGCAGATGATAGGCATTATAAAAACTCCATATGGAGTTTACTTTCTTTGTGCCAAATGTTAGCCACTGGGCAAGAAAATGCTCTTGTCTCAACTGCTGACAGTATGCTGTCCAATGGGACAATCAGGACACAAAACAAAGGATTGCTGAACTTTGTCAAGAAAAGGTAAGACAGCCTTTCAGAAAATCCTGCTTCACAGAAAAGTCTTTCAGATATTCTAGGTCAATAACCTGAAGATGAATGCCCCAATATTACCAAGGAACCTTAGTTGACTCCCCAGGCAGCCAGCTGTTTCTGTCATTTTTCACAATTTTTGGAAGTCACTTACTTGCACTTCCTGCTTACTCAGCTAATATTATTTCCTTCTTGGGTCTATGATGGAGTTGATACTACTAGATAGTTATAGTTAATTTTTTTCCTTGTTAGAAATTCTGAAACAAAACTCACTAAAAAGGTGTAAAGTGTATAAGTTTGAGTAATATCAAAAGATAGTTTTGGGTTGGTAATATAAGTTAGGATAGAAAGTGAATTATGTACAACACTTTGAACTCATCAAAATAGGATAAATAATGGAGTTTTTTTCTCTGAATTTGTTAAGTGTTAATAGACTAGATATTATTGATGCAATTATTGCCTATATATTGTATATAGTTATTGTACTTATTGTATACCGTTTTGCTTATATTAGTTATAATCTTTTTTATTTTAGAAAAAAAGGAGAAATGTGGTGATATTTTGTGTATGTTCTAATAACTAAAGCTTGCTTGAAGATCACAGGGCAAAGCCAGCCACAATTTCCTCATAGAAGCCAGGCAGTAGTGGTTCATCCCTTTCATCCTTGCGCCTTCTATGATCATTGAGCCTTGCAATAATAAGTATGATTTAAATGTTCCATTTAATGCTCAGTACTGCAGTCTCATATTCTCTACCCCTTGGCCGGTTGTTAATCTCTTTTAATATTCATCTACTGCAAAAAAAAAAGTTTGTATGATGAGGTTTGAGAGATTTACTAACCTATTGAAATAAGAGTAAGTCATTAGGAATTGGTTGAATATTATATCCGTATTTCTCAGTAATAGTAATAGAAAATTTCCTGGGGCTGATAACCTCTCTAGCCACAAATCTTGGCACCAATAATGATGACAGTATGGGTTCCATCTTCTGAAGAAGATCTTAAATCCAATCATAAAAAGGTTACTCCCATTACATTCATGCCACTGTTTCACCAAGTGATCATTTCTTGCCAAACCAATAGTTATTATAGCTACAAGGTTCACAGCTGAGTGTGACTCATCATTACTTTTCTTCTCTGTTAGCATGCACAGCACTTTCTAGCACTATAAAAGCTAGAGAGTACGGATGAAACTGTAATGTTTGGGGATCCTTGAGAGGCCTCTGTCAAGAACTCCAAAAGGTAAAACTCATTCCTAGTGGTTGTTTTTATGCACTAATCTTCAGTGTATATTTGAGGCATTGCAAACTTGTGTGGTAACTTCTTTTAAAATCTATCTATCATCTATCTAGCTATCTATCATCTATCTAGCTATCTATCATCTATCTATCTATCTATCTATCTATCTATCTATCTATCTATCTGAATATATACATATTAGGAAGCCTCTACATTAGTAGGTTACTATATATATATAGTTTTAGTTAACCTTCCCCATTTGCCACCATCTATCTGATCTCTAAATTGCATCTCATTTAACCTTTCTTACCATTATTCATCTCACTCCATTTATGCTACCGCATTTTATTTCTCCACCCTTAAAGCCCCCCATGGTCACCCACTAATTTCCTGATATCCAGTGACGTCTTAAATGAAACATACATATTTGTATATTTAAACCAAGCAACCACAAGCAAGTAAAAACAGGCAATTCTTGAATTTCTTGGTCTGGCTTACATCACTCTAATTATTATAAGCTCAAACCATTTATCTGTTGATAAATTTAATTTATTTATATATATATTTTTTTTTTTGAGAAAGGGTTTCTGTGTAGCTTTGCGCCTTTCCTGGAACTCGCTTTGGAGACCAGGCTGGCCTTGAACTCACAGAGATCCACCTGCCTCTGCCTCCCAAGTGCTGGGATTAAAGGCATGCGCCACCACTGCCCGGCAATTTATTTATATTTTATATTTTCATTTTTCATAGCTTAGTAATGTTCCACTGTGTGAATGTACCACCTTTCAATTTTCATTCATCAATTGATTGACTTCTAGGGCTTTTCTATATTCTGGCTATTGTAAACAGAACAGTAATGATCAAGGATGCACAAGTATCTCTGTAGTAGGATACAAAGTCCTTGCCTGTGTTCTCAAGAGTAGTGTAGCTTGATCATTTGGTACATTTTGTAACCAACAATACATATTGGAGTAAAGACAGCATATTTTTAAAATATTAATGGTCAAACTGGATGGCCTCATGTAGAAGAGTGAAAATAGATTCCTATCCCACACTCTGCACAGAACAAAATTCCAAATGGAACAAGAATCTCAGTGTAAGATAAGATACCCTGAGTATGAAGGAAGAGATAGTAGGAAATATATTTGAATTCATTGTCACAAGAAAGGACTTTCTGAACAGGACCCTAACAATGAAGGCATTAAGACCAAAAATTCATAAACTGTGACTTAGTGCAACTGAATTATTTTGGTACTGCCAAGGACCCCATCAATAATTCAAGGAAAGATACAGCCTATAGAATGGATAAATCCTTCATCAGCTATATATCTGACAGAAAGTTAGTATACTGAATATGAAAACAAATATCAATAAACAAATAGCCAAATTAAAAATGGGACATAGAACTAAATAGATAGAGACTTCTCAAAAGATGAAATAAAAAATGAGAAATATTTAGAGTTGTTCAACCACATCCTTAGATATAATGGTAATGTAAATTAAAACTAACTTGAGATTTCATCTTAACCCACTCAGAATGGCTAAAATTAAAAATAAATTATGAATGCTGTTGTGCATGTGGGTAAAACTAAGCATATTTACTGCTCAAGGAAGCATAAACTAATGTAGTAATCATACAATGTGTTTCAATTTTACCCGAATGGAATCTCTCTTTACAGCAGTGTTTTTCCTTTTCTAGTATTATCAGGCTATTTAGTATATTTGTGAGAAATGTTACTTTTCAAGACCTTCTCAAGATGCATTGAATCATATCTTTGAAAAGGTTCTTAGGAACTTTTATTTTAGAAAGCCCCAAATGTGATGTAGTTGCATAATAAAGTAGTGATATTCATTGTGATATTAATTATTTTACCGAATTCCTTAAACAATGGCACATATATGTGCACACACACAAATTAAAAATAAAGTTTTCTTAAAACAGGAAAGACAGAACTCTTAAATTCTATGTCTAGCCTTTACTGAAATATGTATTTATCTCCTTGGATCTCCTCCTCTAGAGAACACTAAGATACTATTAATCACATTGATGATTTCATCTCAGTTCTCTACTTTAACTTTGTCCTAGAAAGTAGATGCCAATTCTGTCTGCATTGCTTCATTAACATTTTCCTAGAACTCTGAACCTTCAAGTAATTTGGATTTTAATTTCATTTTTCAATGATGTACATATTATTTTGAACCACATTTTGACATTTGAGGACTTTTTGGTTACCTAGTATAAATTTTTAAAATATTTGCACTGTGTTTGGAAAATGTACTTGATATTATTCTGATTTTTTTTCTATCTGCTTATCTCACTACCCTCATAATAATTTCATTTTTTTGAGACAGGGTTTCTCTGTGTAGCTTTGGAGCCTTGCTTTATGGACCAGACTAGCCTTGAACTCACAGAGATTGACTTGCCTCTGCCTCCCAAGTGCTGGGATTAAATATGTTAGCCAACACTCCCTGGCTCATAATAACTTCTTATCTACTTTAAAATTAGTCAGTTCACTTTTTAGCTTGTAGAATTTGCTAGTTATATTGCCTCAAATATTAGATAGAATTCACTATAGATATTCTATTTAAGACATCTATTTGTTTCTTTGCATGAACTTCTGCCATTTTGTTTATAATTTAATGATAAAATTGTCAGGCTGCTGTTAAAATTTTTGAGGCATAGTCAACATAATAAAAAAGTTTCAACCAGGCGGTGGTGGCACACGCCTTTAATCCCAGCACTTGGGAGGCAGAGGCAGGCGGATCTCTGTGAGTTTGAGGCCAGCCTGGGCTACCAAGTGAGTTCCAGGAAAGGCGCAAAGCTACACAGAAAAACCCTGTCTCGAAAAAAACGAAATAAAACAAAAAAAATAGTTTCATTAGTAAGAGTCACTGTATTGTAAACTTTAGAATGCTAAAATCTATCATAATTTTATCTTTCCTGGTATATAGCTATCCCTGAGATCCATTGTTTCCAATGGTCCTTCCTCCATCCTCCCAACTTCTCTCTGTATGAGTGTGGGATGTATGTGAATATATTTGTGTATTTTTGCATATATGTAAGGACATGTGTAAGTGTGCATGTGGTGGTCAGACATTAACTTTGTTTACCTCTGTACTTGCTTTCTACCTTCTATATTGAAACAGGTTCTTTCACAGAACCTGAAGCTGAGAAAGGTAGTTTATCTTTCCATCTTGTCCCAGTAGTCATTGTCTCATTCTGCTAAGCATATGGATTACAAGTACCTGTCACACTCTCTGGCTTGTATGTGTGTGTTGGTGATTTGAATTCCAGTCCTCACACTTTTTCACTTGGAAGTTTATCCACCTTCCCATCTTCCCAGCACCCACCTTATTTAAAAATTATTTACTATTTGTCAATTTAATGTATGAATGATATGTATTTAGATCATACCAATCTCTGCTTCCTCTTTTCAGCGCAAAACCTTTATTCATATTGGTCTTTCTCATGGTCATCACTTCCTTGTATGTTTGGATATGTTTCAATGAGTGTCATACATTGAGTTTGAAAAGAATTTATGGGGGTATTTTCAGGCTTCAGATGATATTTAGCTCAGAAAATATTTTCATAACATCTTCCAAACACCAAACAACAACTACTTATTCACAGTTCAATTTTTAAGGATTGATAGGTCATGATATAAAGTTAACTGCAATTATTTAATTGAGAAATAATCTATTTCAGAGTCACTGTTAGCACATACCTTTTGTGATTTAAAGTTTACATCAGGAATAACTTTTGAGATCCTAAAAGTTTTTTGCATTCCAGACATTCTCTTCTTTCTCATAGCTTCATAAGTGTTCTCAGTGTATATGTAATGTTCTCAGTGCACAGCTAGTTTTTTTCTAGACCAATAAATGTCCAAACAGAAAAATTATCTTTGAATATCAAAGTGAATGTTTGAATTTCTGTCTCCTCAATTCTAGCTTGTCAATTTTTCATGACTTTAGTACTTTTATAACAATGGAAATATTATGTTGAAAAAATAAAATATGGCATGAATTTTCAAGCATGTCATTAATAGAAGTAAAATTTTATACTAGATTTTGCACTGCACACCAATAAGACCAATATTTTTGAGTCTGAAAAAGGTCAATCTTAAGTTCAAGGGCAAATTTGGAAAGATAGCGATAATCAGTCCCCGTCTCAAAATGAAAAAATTGAAAGTTATATTATATGTGAAAATACAATCATATGATTTTGGATTAGACAAACAACTAGAAACTGGCTGCTGTATGAAGATTGAAAATTGAACTCATTACCCTATAGACTATCAGCTATAATGTTAACAACATTATAGCACAAATGGTATAATCATCTTTCAAAAATCTCTGATATTAAGAGAAGAAATGATAACTTTTTTTTACTTTTATGTCCTTGACAGTGATATAGTGAGCAAGATACAGAAAGTACTCTGTTGACTAAATTCTAGACCTGGGCTTTAGGAATCGTACCTTTTACTTTAAAAACATTTTTTTTTAGTTTTCTTTTTAAACTGAGTGTGTGTGTGTGTGTGTGTGTGTGTGTGTGTGTGTGTGTATGAGAGAGAGAGACAGAGAGAACATGCTTATGTATGTGTGCTATATATATCCAAGGAGGTCCAAATAGGGCATAGACTCCCCCTAGATCTGGAATTACAGGTGGTAATAAGCTGTCCAAATGGGTGCTGAAAACTTAATCCTGATACTCTAGAAAAGCAGTGAGTACTCTTAACTACTGAATAATCTCTGCAATCATCTTTTTCTTATTTGTATATTGACAATTTCTCATTTGTTAATCAATAGTTCTGATCGTCTATTGAATTTATTTTAATTCCCACTGAACAATATATCTAAGAATAAAAGTCATTACTTTTGTCAATACTAACATATAATACATATTCAATTTATTCTTGGTAAGAATATCCAAACATTTACAGTCATTTCATAAAGTAATTATAAACTATCAGAAACTACAGGGAAATGCTACCATAAAAATTTTATTTTTGTGATTCCTTCTAAGTATAATGACAGGTAATACTATTCTAATTTCTTTTTTCTGATTTATAACTCTCTGTGTGTAGTCTAAAATAAATATTCTCAGTAGTAGCATAAAATAATCATAAAAGAAATACTTATTTTTGAATTATATATTTGAAGCATATACTTTTTGCTTGTTATATTGACCTTGTGGATTATAATTCTTTAAAACTATGTATATAATATATTCTTTCATTACTAAGTCATAACTAAAATATCAATGTTAAGTGTATATTTATACAAACAAATATTTAAGCTAATCACAGTAAAATATAATTGTATCATAACACCACATCACAAAAATTTAAATTTCCTTGCTGGCCTGCTAATTCAGCTGTAACATTTCAAAACTGTCACTACACAGTTTATAACTTCTATGGAGGATATTTTCCATCTTCTGATTCCATACATTTGTCTTATAGAGAATAACATTACACAAAGCCATGAAACAACCTCTAGAGATTCACAATGTTAGATTTGCTTTCTTGGCTAATACAATGCACTGGCAACAATTTTTTTTTTTTTTTTTTTTTACTTTTCAAGGATGGTGCTGGTTTCTATAAAAATAAAAGATCTTAAGATAGCACAATGATTCAGGGGGTTGGGAGGCTTGCTACCGTGTCTCATGGCCTAAGGTTGACTCTCCTGCCACTCAAAAATGAAAAAAAAGAACTAACTCCTACAGTTTGTATTCTTATCTCCATAAAAAGTTTCCCATGAAAATGACTTACTGTCTCCTCTGACATTCAAAATATGTGTAAAGTAAACTTTAAAAAAATTTATAAAGGAAAACCTATGTGTAGAAAGGATTGAAAGAGTATTAGTAGAAGATTTTCATAGTTAAAAGAGAAAATCTAATGTTTTCACTAAATTAAAATATAAAATGGGCATTTATGTTTATACATGTACATTCATAAAACAAATATTGCATGAAGGGTAAACAAAATGAGCAGAGACGAATTTCATCAATTCTTAAATACCCTTTCTCTCACTCTCTCTTTTTTTTTTTTTTACATTTGAGTAACGACCTTCATTGAACAAAGTCCACCAATTCAGCTTCGAGTAGGTTTTTCCTTCAGAAGCAGCACTCATCTCTCCCAAGACTCCAGTTGAGACCCTTCTGTGTCTATGAGGGAAGTGGAAGTGAGTCGCTATTCTCAATGAAGAGGACAATGCCCTTTCTTTGATAGGAAAACGACCTGGCTTAACTGTGCAAGACAACACTTGGTCCTCCAGTCAGTTTCCTTAATTAATTTTGTCTTGGAATATATACAAGTTATTGGTGGCAGCTACAGCAATAATGCTCTCCATGGGGTGCCAGGATGTGTGAAGGATCTTCTTATGAAGTCCAAATTGTTCACGCTAATCTCGTCTTTCTTTCTCTTACTCCCTGTACATATTTTCTGGGGCTTCAGGCTGGCTCGGGGTGTGCTGCTCTCTCTTGAGGCTTCCAGTGTAACATCCTTCTGAGTGTTTCTATCAAACATTCTAAAGAAGTTGTTGTAGGACGCCGTCATAATGGCACTGTCTGAAACATTCCAGCAGCATCCAAACTTGTCAAAGATGCAGTCATTCTCATACAAGAAGCAGAGATTGCTTTGTAGGTACCCATGTACCTGGTGGGTCTCCACAGGCCTGCCCTCCTTGTTAAGGTCCCATACCTTCACTGACAGATAGTCTCTGGTTATCATGTACCGACCACTGTGTCTGATTTGATGTCAGATATAGACGAGATAATTTCAGAGAAAAAGAATCTACTGCTGGGGTCTACTGGCTCTTCAAAAAACTTGGCATACCTGTCAAACAGGACAGAGGAGTGCATGTCACAGAGTCTGATGGTCCCTTTGCTACTACTGTAGATGAACACTTTGCACTGGTGTGGGTGAATCTCAGTGGCAGTGATGACTTCTGTCAGCTCCTCTATTGATGTCTACAATGTTGAAGCTTCTATCTGTGATTTCTAAATGACATAGGTTAATTCTCAGATCACCATAAGGTCCATAGACTTCAATATTGGAACCCATGGTGCCGTAATCCTAAAAGGGTCTTGAAGTCGTCCATCTTCATCTTTCAAATTACAACCTTCTGCTCTTTTATTCTGTTCATTTATTTTCCACAATTTATTAGTCTTATCATTTGTAGAGAGTAGAAAATGAGCAGCATTCTGTTATGGTAACCACCTGATTTTATTAATTTTTTCTTTAATTTCTACAATTTTCAAATAGTCAAACTCTGTCTCATGACTCTGAAAGGTACTGTAAACATTATACTCTCCCCTAGAGTACAATGAGCCTTTATTCTCTTGTTACCTTTGGAAAATAACAACTCTGTCACCTTTGTCTTCGATTGCAAGAAGGTCTCATAGGTGGAGATGACATCGGCTTCCACCACATCCTAGACCACAGCGCCCTTTACCTTCGAGAAACAGCACTGGAAGTCATTGCCACCCACCAGGCATCCACCTCCTCCTTTGGCTTCTGCAACAGAGCACACCTACCTGCCAGCCCCACTCTGTCCCACCACAGTCCTCAATTCTTAAATATCTTAATTTACATGATAATCTTGATGTTTCTAGAATGATTAGCATGGTCTTTTATGAGCTATGTAAATTTCCTTAATGTCATTCTTAATTTACAGTATAATAATAAAATGTGGATTGCTTTGCGATTTATGAATTCAAAGAAAATAATGAAATTTCCATTTTATTGTATGAATTTACACAATGTAAGTAACTAATTAAGATTTGGATTATTATGAAATCATAGACACATAAAAACAAATTGCTTTCATTGAGACAGTCAATACACTAAGAGGATGCATGTGTTTGTTACTTTTTGTTTGCCTATGTTCATGTAACTCTCAATAGGGAATATATTTTCAGTATCATATTCTATGCAGATAGATATTTTCAAACTTATATGACCATAGTCTAGAAATGTAGATTAGGTTAATTCCTGTTGAAACCTTTAATCTCTTGATCCAACCTCTTCCACATAATCTTCAACTTATTTTTTCTTTTGAGGTGAAAAATTATATTTTCATAAATTGCCCCACATAAAAAACATTTCATAAAAATTTACTCATTTACAAGTCAAAAACTATGCCAGCTTCAAATTTTTTATGTCTCTCCTGTCAAACATGATCCTTGCCAGTTCTTTCATTTCATTTTCATGCATTGCTCTTCCTTAATTCCTTAATATTTAACAGCAAATTTTTTCTGTTACAGAATTTTTAAGTCCCCAAGTAATAACATACTCATTTTAAGTGGAGATGAAATATTCTGAGAAATTATCAATATATCATTTATGATTTTATATATAGGGTTTATAATAAAAAGAAAAAATGTAAGACATTTACCTACTTTTTCAATTTATTTCTCAAAGATAAAAGCACAGTAGAATTAAACATGTAATACAAGAGAATAAAGAGACAGTTTTAAGTGAAAAATACTATTAATAGCAATCTTTCTGTATGGGCTAACGTCAAACTTTTATTTTCTTCTAATAAAAATGTTATGTTGTGATAAAGTACATGTGTTTCATAAAGGAAAGGGAAATACCCAAAATTTCCTTTGCATTTGTAGTTTTGAGATTTACTTATAAATATCAGTAATTTATAGAATTAACCAGTTATATGAAAAAGTGACACAAAGTCTCATACAGAGGAAAGAATATATTGATAAAGGAAATATAAACAAGCAATGTATTCTTGTAAAACAGGTATAAATAGGATCTGGAGAGATCATTTGCATATCAAGAAAACTTTTTGATCTTGCAGAGGACCTAGGTTCTGTTCCCAGCACCGACATGGTGGCTCACAATCATCAATCAGTACATTATGTGATTAATGGAGTACATTTTTTGCTGAGATTAATCATATCACAGTGTTATTATCACAATTCCTCAATTTTATATATATAACGCTGTCTCATTCCCAAGAACTACTTTCCATGGTACCAAAAGTTGCTATGCAAGCTTCCTAAAGAGGGAAGCAACAAGAACTCCTACCTCTTTTTGATGAATATAAACTACAACAATGACCAGTAAAACATGGTATTAATAAAGATGCATCAGAGGCATACATGCTTTGCTGATAACCAAAAATATCAAGTTAAACTTATGACCAACTCTATAAGAGAGAAATTATGCCTGGTTCTGAAAACTTAGCCAACAACTTAGGGCTACTAAAAACATACATACATGTAATAAGTATAAGAAATGAGGCCACAAATTTGAAGGATAGTGGAGAGAGGTATATGGGAAGTTTTGGAGGGAAAAAAAGAAAGGAGAAATTTAATTAAAAGAACCATCTTAAAAAGATATAGGTGATTTGGTAAAAAGATTAAATTTGTATAATAAAATTATATCAAATTGATTTCACTAGCATTAAAATGATTTGTTCTGGAAAAGATAAAATAAGAAGACAGAAAAGGGAGTATAGTAGCTATGACAAAGAACTTGAAATCACAGATACATTAAATATTGTTTATTTAAGTTTATAGACAATACTTACAATTTAGCAAAACAAAGACCACCAATTAATTTAAAATATCTATCTATCTATCTATCTATCTATCTATCTATCTATCTATCTATCTATCTATATTCTAGTGCTAATATGAAAAATATCTTAAAAGCTTTCAGAGTCAGTGTATTAAGAAAATACCAAATTAATTAATTTGCAATAATATTCATATTATTTTCCCATTGTACATCTTTAAATATACATGAAAGTAAAACATAATAACAAGAAATAACAGGTTTAATGATTTATATTGGAAGAAATGTCATAAACACATATTTGTATAGTTGACTGATAAGATAGAAACTAAATGTGAAATACAAATATATAGACATTACCATTTGGTAACTAAGAGTTACAAATAAAGAGCATTAATTTGTACTTTACAAGTATTCTTATTTATTATGCCATGTATTTATAGTGAGTATAAAAATGGGGCTCAGGAAGGTATACTAAAATTCCTAAAAATCTCATAAAGTTATCTAGTAGAAAAACTAAAATTGAAGTGTTGCATTCTAACTTGAATACTACTATGTGGCTTTCATAATGGAATTCTAAATGAGTTCTCCTTACATCATGAATTATATGCTTTCGTATGTAAAATTTCATCAATAAAATCAAATATATGTGTAAATACCTCATAGAGATTTGTTGTGGAATGATGAATTACCTTTTTTTTTATTTCAGAAGTGATATACTCAGAATCAACTTTATAATTGGGTTATCTACATTGTTACAAATTTAAAATGATTTTGGAAGTGATTACCTTTACAATCTACATTTTAATTGCACCTATGAAATGTAAATATATAGCCATTTTGACTTTCTAATGACTACAATAGAAATGATACATTGAAGTTTAATTTAACCATATCAGCTTCAATCAGTGAACAGTAAAGTGAAAATTAGATACATGAAAGAAAATAATAAGATATAAAAATGATAAAGAAGACAATGTCTAGTTACCCAAATATTCATTTAAGAAACTTCAGTCAAAATTAATGTTTTATAATAATTATATAAAACACAAAAATATGGTCTTCAAAATGTATACGAATCAGATAATTTGTAATCCTACACTATATACATGTAAAATCTCTCTTAATAACAACCATTTCAGAAAGATAACCAACTTTGCACACAGCCTAAAGTGTGAGGAATGAAGAATTAGATAGGAGTCATTAAGTAGTTTTAAGTAACTCATTTTCAATGCTCTTCAGAACTGTACTGTACTGGCAGAGATATAAATAAGGTATTCCAGGCAATTCCTCATGAGACTTCCTTTAAAATGAGTATATGTTTGGTTACTAATTTATAAGCTTCTAGAAAACTTAAAGCTTCATTTTTAAACTTTGAAAAAACTTATTTTGAGATGCTATAGACCTCCCAGATTATTTTATAAATAAAGCCTAATCAAATTTGTATATCAGTGCTGAGACAGTGTTCCAAATTTCCAACATTCAGTTGCAGACCTCTAAATTGATACTAAAATGTAAAGGTACATTTTTTTTTATCAAAAAAGTTTTATTAATTGTACATACCAACCACAGATCCCTTCTCATCCCTCCTGCTGCTCCCTCCCAGCTTCCTCCCTCAGCTTCCTCTCCAGCCCCTCCTCTAAAAGGGTAAAGGCCTTCCATGGAGAGTTATCAAAGAGCAAAGTCTGGTATATTCAATTGAGGTAGGACCAAGCCCCTCTACCCCACATCAAGTGTAAGCAAGGCATCTAACCATAGGTAATGGGCTACAGAAAGCCAGTTCAAGCACCAGGGATAGATCCTGATGCTACTGCCAGGGTTTCCTCAAACAGACCAAGCTACACAACTCCATAAGCAGAGGGCCTAGTCTATTCCTATGCAGATTCTGTAGCTATTAGTTTAAAGTATGTGTGAGTTGTCTCTGTAGATTTCCCCATCAAAATCTTGACCCCCCTTGCTCATATAATCCCTCTTCCCTCTCTTCATCTGGACTCCCTAAGCTCAGCCTGGGACCTGGCTGTGAATCACTGCATCTGTTTTGATCAGTTGCTGGATGAAGGCTCTATGATGACAGGGGGAGGAATGGAGTGGGAGAGCAATGGAAGAGATATCTTGATAGAGGGAGACATTATAGGGTAAAGGAGAATCATGGTGCTGGGAAATATCCAGAAATCCACAAGGATGACCTCAGATTAGACTACTAGAAATAGTGGAGAAGTTGCCTGAACTAGCCTGCCAAATTCTTAACTCTCTATTAAGTCTTTGGAATCAATCTGTCCTTTATAAATAAGAAAAGCAAATCTGTGGTTTTTTATATATTCTGGCAAAAATAACTTATTTTCCAAAATGTAGTCTACTGAAATATAATTTTTAGTGTCATCAAAGAAGATGACACATTTTAAATGGAAAAATAAAGTTCATTGGTAATATATTTATTTTGCTAGCACTTGTTTTCAAGGAAAATTAAGAATAGAGAAGCTAATGTTTCATGGATAATATTCTAAAATAAAAGTCAATATACATATAAAAAAAGTGGAAAGTGTGATTATTAGAGACTTTGGAAATACCTACCTTTATAGAAAACAAAATACATGGGTTAAGGAAGCAGCTATAAGTACAAATGGAAATGTGGAGAAATAGGAGAATTTTTAAATAAATCACTTCTTTGTCCTAAATTCTTATTCTAATTGTCACAAAATAAATATATGATAATTAAACAAGATATCACTATAGTTTTTTAAACTGCACAATAGTCATCTGATTATTCTAATAAATAATTCAGTACAACAAAATATGGATATTGTTCATTCAGTATGCATTCAAAGACATTTTATAATTACATGCTGGTTTTTCACATATATTTATTTTGTTTCATTATTAATTTAAATATAATCATTTAGTTTCCCTCTCCTAATTCTATGCCCTTGATACTCTCCTTCTTCCCTCTAAAATATATAGAATATTTCTCTTTAATTATATATATATATATATATTATGAATAGATAACATATATGTGCGTGTGTGTGTGTGTGTGTGTGTGTGTTAGAGAGAGAGAGAGAGAGAGAGTAGATTCAACCTCTTTGGTCCATTTTACCTGCATGTATATTATTTTATGGTGGACCATTTGTGAATGGACAACCTTTCATAGGCTTGCATAAGACAAATTCTCCTTTCTGGAGTTTTGATTACCTATAGCTTTTCATATAGGGATAGCAATCCATGAGCTTACCCCTATCTATGTTAGTATGTCAATTGATACTACAATCATGTTTTTAATTAATTAATTAATTTATTTATTTATTTATTATTTTACAAAACCATTCAGTTCCACATAATAGCCACAGATTCCCATGCTCTCCCCACCCACCTCCCACCCCCTCCCCTCAGCCCACGCCCCATTCCCACCTCCTCCAGATCAAGGTCTCCCCCGAGGACCTGGATCAACCTGGTAGACTCAGTCCAGGCAGGTCCAGTCCCCTCCTCCCAGATTGAGCCAAGCGTCGCTGCATAAGTCCCAGGATTCAAACAGCCAACTCATGCAACGAGTCCAGGACCCGGCACCACTGCCCAGCTGCCTCCCAAACAGATTAAGTCAATCAACTGTCTCACCCATTCAGAGGGCCTGATCCAGTTGGGGGCCCCTCAGCCTTTGGTTCATAGTTCATGTGCTTCCATTCATTTGGTTATTTGTCCCTGTGCTTTATCCAACCTTGGTTTCAACAATTCTTGCTCATATAAACCCTCTTCTTTCTCACTAATTAGACTCCCAGCACTCCACCCGGGGCCCAGCTGTGGATGTCTGCATCCAGATTCCTCAGTACTTGGATGGGGTTTCTGGCACAACTATCAGGGTGTTTGGCCATCCCATCACCAGAGTAGGTCAGTCCCGGCCGTCTCTCGACCATCGCCAGCAGGCTTTTGCGGGGGTATCTTTGTGGATCTCTGTGGGCCTCGCTAGCTCTCTGCTTCCTCCCCTTCTCATGTGGTCTTCATTTACCATGGTCTCCTATTCCTTGTTCTCCCTCTCTTTTCTTGATCCAGCTAGGATCTCCCGCTCTCTTTCCCTTGACCCTCGCCGTTCATTGCTCCCACTCATGTCCAGGCTGTTCATGTAGATCTCATCCATTTATCCGTGTCTTTCTTAGGGTCCCGTTTTCCAGGTAGCCTCACTGGTGATGTGATGTGAGTAGCAGTCCAGTCATCCTTGTTCCACATCTAGCATCTTCCTGTGAGTGAGTACATACCATATTTGTCTTTCTGAGTCTGGGTTACCTCACTCAGGATGATTTTTTCTAGATCCATCCATTTGCCTGCAAACCTCATGATATCATTGTTTTTCTCTGCTGAGTAGTATTCCATTGTGTATATGTGCCACAATTTATTTATCCATTCTTCAGTTGAAGGGCATCTAGGTTGTTTCCAGGTTTTGGCTATTACAAACAATGCTGATATAAACATAGCTGAGCAAGTGCTCTTGTGGTATGATTGAGCATTTCTTGGGTATATGCCCAAGAGTGGTATAGCTGGATCTTGGGGGGAGATTGATCCCCAATTTTCTAAGAAAGCGCCATATTGATTTCCAAAGTGGTTGTACAAGCTTGCATTCCCACCAGCAGTGAAGGAGAGTTCCCCTAGTCCTACATCCTCTCCAGCATAAAGTGTCTTCAGTGTTTTTGATCTTAGCCATACTGACAGGCATAAGGTGGTATCTCAGAGTTGTTTTGATTTTCATTTCCCTGATGATTAGGGATGATGAGCAATTCCTTCAATGTCTTTCAGCCATTTGGGTTTCCTCTATTGAGAATTCTCTTGTTTAGTTCTAAAGCCCATTTCTCAATTGGACTGTTGGTCGTTTTGATGTCTAATTTCTTGAGTTCCTTATATATTCTGGATATCAGACCTCTGTCACATGTGGGGTTGGTGAAGATCTTTTCCCATTCTGTAGGCTGTCGCTTTGCCTTGTTGACCATATCCTTGGCTCTACAAAAGCTTCTCAGTTTCAAGAGGTCCCATTGATTGATTGTTTGTCTCAGTGTCTGTGCTACTGGTGTTATATTTAGGAAGTGATCTCCTATGCCAATGAGTTCAAGACTACTTCCTACTTTCTCTTCTAGCAGGTTCAGAGTAGCTGGATTTATGTTGAGGTCTTTGATTCACTTGGACTTAAGTTTTGTGCACTGTGACAGATATGGACCTATTTGCAGCCTTCTACATGATGATATCCACTTATGCCAGCACCATTTGTTGATGATGCTTTCTTTTTTCCATTGTACACTTTTGGCTTCTTTGTCAAAAATTATATGTACATAGGTGTGTGGGTTAATATCAGGGTCTTCATTTCAATTCCATTGGTTCACATGTCGGTTTTTATGCCAATACCAAGCTGTTTTTATTACTGTAGTTCTATAGTAGAGCTTGAAGTCAAGGATTGTGATGCCTCCAGAGGTTGTTTTATTGTACAGGATTCTTTTGGCTATCCTGGGTTTTTTGTTTTTCCATATGAAGTTGAGTATTATTCTTTCCAGGTCTGTGAAGAATTGTGTTGGTATTTTGATGGGGATTGCATTGAATCTGTAGATTGCTTTTGGTAAGATTGCCATTTTTACTATGTTAACCCTGCCTATCCATGAGCATGGGAGATCTTTCCATTTTCTGACATCTTCTTCAATTTCTTTTTTCAGGGACTTAAAGTTCTTGTCATATAGGTCCTTCACTTGCTTGGTTAGTGTTACCCCAAGGTATTTTATGTCATTTGTGGCTATTGTAAAGGGTGATGTATCTCTAATTGCCTTCTCAGCTTCTTTGTCCATTGTATTAGGAGGGCTACTGATTTTTTTGAGTTGATCTTGTATCCTGCTATGGTGCTGAAGGTGTTTATAAGCTTTATCAATTCCTGGGTGGAATCTTTGGGGTCACTCAAGTATACTATCTTGACATGTGCAAATAGGGAAAGCTTGACTTCTTCCTTTCCAATTTGTATCCCCTTAATCTCTTTATGTTGTCTTATTGCTCTGGCTAGAACATCAAGTACTATATTGAATAAGTATGGGGAGAGTGGACAGCCTTGCCTCATTCCTGATTTTAGTGGAATGGCTTTGAGTTTCTCTCCATTTAATTTGATGTTGGCTGTTGGCTTGCTGTAAATTGCCTTTATTATGTTTAGGTAAGTTCCTTGTATTCCTGATCACTCCAAGACTTTTATCATGAAGGGGTGTTGGATTTTGTCAAATGCCTTTTCTGCATCTAGTGAGATGATCATGTGGTTTTTTTCTTTGAGTTTGTTTATATGGTGTATTACATTGATGGACTTTCCTATGTTGAACCACCCTTGCATCCCTGGGATGAAGCCTACTTGATCATGGTGGATAATTGTTCTGATGTGTTCTTGGAGTCTGTTTGCCAGTATTTTATTGAGTATTTTTGCATCAATGTTCATGAGGGAGATCGGTCTGTAGTTCTCTTTCTTTGTTGTATCCTTGTTTGGTTTAGGAATCAGGGTAATTGTAGCCTCATAGAAGGAGTTTGGTAATGTTCCTTCTGCTTCTATTATGTTGAACAATTTAGAGAGAATTGGTATTAACTCTTCTTTGAAGATATGGTAGAATTCTGCGTGAAACCATCTGGTCCTGGACTTTTTTTGGTTGGGAGACGTTTAATGACTGTTTCTATTTCCTTAGGAGTTATTGGACTATTTAAATAGTTTATCTGGTCTTCATTTAACTTAGGTATATGGTACCTATCCAGAAAAATGTCCATTTCGTTTAGGTTTTCCAGTTTTGTGGAGTAGAGGTTTTTGAAAGATGACCTGATAATTGTCTGGATTTCCTCAATGTCTGTTGTTATGTCCCCCCTTTCATTTCTGATTTTGTTGATTTGGATTCTCTCTCTCTGTCTTTTGGTTAGTTTGGATAAGGGCTTGTCTATCTTGTTGATTTTCTCAAAGAACCAACTCTTTGTTTCATTAATTTTTTGTACTATTCTCTTAGATTCTAATTTATTAATTTCACCTCTCACTTTGATAATTTCCTGGTGTCTATTCTGCCTGGGAGACTTTGTTTCTTCTTGTTCTAGAGCTTTCAGGTGTGCTGTTAAGTCACTAGTGTGGGATTTCTCCAACTTCTTTATGTGGGCATTTAGTGCTATGAATTTCCCTCTTAGCACTGCTTTCATAGTGCCCCATAAGTTTGGGTATGTGGTGTCTTCATTTTCATTAATCTCTAGGAAGTCTTTAATTTCTTTCTTTATTTCTTCCTTAACCCATTGGTGATTCAGATGAGCATTATTCAGTTTCCATGAGATTGTAGGTTTTCTGTAGTTTTTGTTGTTGTCGAAATCTAACTTTAAACCATGGTGGTCTGATAGAACACAGGAGGTTATTCCAATTGTTTTGTATCTGTTGAGATTTGCTTTGTGGCCAAGTATGTGGTCGATTTTAGAGAAAGTTCCATGGGGTGCTGAGAAGAAGGTCTATTCTTTCTTGTTAGGATGGAATGTTCTGTAGATATCTATTAGGTCCAATTGCGTCATGACATCAGTTAAGTCCTTAATTTCTCTGTTAAGTTTCGATTTGGGAGGTCTGTCCAGTGGTAAAAGTGGGGTGTTGAGATCTCCCACTATTAATGTGTGGGGTTTTATATGTGGTTTAAGCTTTAGTAATGTTTCTTTTACATATGTGGGTGCCCTTGTGTTTGGGACATAAATGTTCAGAATTGAAACTTCATCTTGGTGGATCTTTCCTGTGATGAGTATGTAATGCCCTTCTTGATCTCTTTTCATTGATTTTAGTTTGAAGTCTATTTTGTAGGATATCAGGATGGCTACACCTGCTTGTTTCTTAAGACCATTTGATTGGAAAGTCTTTTCCCAGCCTTTTATTCTTAGGTAGTGTCTGTCTTTGAATTTGAGATGTGTTTCTTATATGCAGCAGAAAGATGGGTCCTGCTTTTGTATCCATTCTGTAAGCCTATGTCTTTTTATAGGTGAATTAAATCCGTTGATATTAAGGGATATTTATGACCAGTGATTGTTCATGCCTGTTATTTTTGGTGGTAGTGTGTGTGTACTTCTCTTCTTTGGGGTTTACTGTTGTGGCTTTATCTATTGCCTATGTTTTCGAGTGTGTATCTGACTTCCTTCGGTTGGAATTTTCCTTCTAGTGCTTTCTGTAGGGCTGGGTTTGTGGATAGGTATTGTTTAAATCTGGCTTTGTCTTCGAATGTCTTGTTCCTTCCATCTATGATGATTGAAAGTTTTGCTGGGTATATTAGTCTGGGCTGACATCCATGTTCTCTTAGTGTCTGCATTACATCTGTCCAGGTCCTTCTGGCTTTCAAAGTCTCCATTGAGAAATCGGGTGTTATTCTGATGGGTTTACCTTTATAGGTCACTTGCCCTTTTTCCTTTGTTGCTCTTAATATTCTTTCTTTATTCTGTACATTTAGTTGTTTATTTATTATGTGTCGAGGGGATTTTTTTGGGGGGTCTATTCTGTTTGGTGTTCTATAGGCTTCTTATATCTTCATAGGCATTTCCTTCTTTAAGTTGGGAAAGTTTTCTTCTATAATTTTGTTGAATATATTTTCTGTGCCTTTGAGTTGGTATTCTTCACCTTCTTCTATCCCTATAATTCGTAGGTTTGGTCTTTTCATGGTGACCCAAATTTCTTGGACATTTTGGTTCATGACTTTGTTGCCTTTAGTGTTTCCTTCCACTGATGAAACTATTTCTTCTACTCTATCTTCAATGCCAGAGACCCTCTCTTCCATCTCTTGCATTCTGTTGATTATACTTGCATCTGATGTTCCTGATCTTTTATTCAGGTTTTCTATTTCCAGCATTCCCTCTGTTTGTGTCTTCTTTATTTTCAATTTCCCTTTTCAGGTCTTGGACTGTTTCCTTTATTTGTTTCATTGCTTTTTCATTATTTTCTTTCAGTACTTTATTGTTTTCTTCCAGGACTTTATTGTTTTCTTCTAATTTGTTTTCCCTTTCCTCTAGTTGTTTACAGCATTTTCCAATTTTCTTGTCTTTTCCTCTACACAAGTCTCTACCTTCTTCATGATGTTACTCATAAGGCTACTTTCTTCTGCTTCTTCCAACTTTTGATGTTCAGGTCTAGATGTTGGAATTGGGCTAGGTTCTGGTGATGCTGTATTGCTCTTCATTTTGTTGTATGTACTTCTGCCTTGACGTCTGCCCATCTCCTTGTGGTTCCTTCTTGGTCTTATCAGTGTAGTTGGTTCAGAAAGAGCTTACAGATTCAGGAAGTCTCTCTCTCTTGTCCAGATGGAAGTTCTCTTGTCCAAATGGGAACTCCGGGGCAGGATGGAAGCTCTTATCTGGACCGGAAGTCTCTGATCCAGAAGGGAAGTCTGGAGCAGGATGGGAGCTGGGGGCCGGTCTCTAAGTCTCAAGAGGTGGCTGGGGTCTCGGGCAGATGGGCGTGGGGGCAGGTCGTGGAGATTATAGGGGCTGCTGGGGTGCTCTTAGAAGGGGATCCCTCCCATTGGGGCTAGAAGGGGACCTGCCCGGTGGCCAGAATCTGGGGCCAAGTTGGGCAGGTCTTCCCAGAGTGGCTGGTGCCCAGGAATGGGGTCCGGGTTGGGCCCAGATACTCACCTCTGGTCCAGAAGGGAAGTCGGGGGCAGGATGGGAGCTGGGGGCCGGTCTCTAAGTCTCAGGAAGTGGATGGGGTCTTGGACAGATGGGCGTGGGGACAGGGCGTGGAGATTGCAGGGGCTGCTAGGGGGCTTGGAAAAGGGGATCCCTCCCGGTGGGGCTAGAAGGGGACCTGCCTGGTGGTCAGAACCTGGGGCCAAGTTGGGCAGGTCTTCCTGGAGTGGCTTTTGCCCAGGGATGGGGTCCGGGTTAGGTACAATCATGTTTTATTTATACAGCTGCATTGTTAGTTTATGTGTGTGACATCCTTACTATAATTAGAAGACACAATCTTGCAACATATTTCCTGGCCCTATGACTCCTAACAATCTTTTTGTCTTCTCTTCTGAAATTTTCCCTAAACCTTTAGTACAGGTAGGGGTTGTGGTGTAGCTTTATCAAGAGTATTTTAACATACATAATTTTAAGCATATATTATAATATATATAAAATATATTTGATGACTAAAAATGCAGATGAATACATAATAACAATACATGTATTTTTCCTATTTGATTTTTAATGACAATGGGAGAAGGAGAAGTTTGATTCTCTGTGTATACTTTAAAAGATTTATGTAACAAATTAATAGATAGTAAAACTTTTCGGCAATCCAGGCTATGAATAAACCGTGTATTTGCTAAAATTTTACCTGTTTAATTAAATGACTTAACTAGTGCATGCCCAAATTTTCCTAAATTAAAAAAAGAGAAATATAAATAAAATCTCGGGGTATTTTTGAATGACTATAAGCCAATTTTCCATTTAAATATCTTAATAATATAATCTATGGTCAATAAATATTTTATAAGTGATAGGGTGATAGGTATTAATGTCAGATATATTACTTGGGGAAATATACTGGCTATATACAAAGCTTGTGGAAATAAAATCATTTTTATTGTTTCATCGTTGAATAAAAATATTAACAGAAAAAATGCTGCAAAATAGATAATATGAAAATAAATGATAAACAAGATAATATATCAGAAATTGTTAAGGAAATTTTAAAGCTATTAAATGTTGACATTTATGATTGAATGTTGTTTTTAGTATCAAATATTATTATTATCATTTTGCACTTCCCTGACCATAATATTAACTCAATTTTATGTTATCCATTATGAAGTACTTATTAAGGTCTTGCTTGAAATTTAAAATGGAATATATATAAATCATAAAAACAATTCTGTAAGTATGAAAGCTAAGTTGACATTATTTAACAAAACAATTTTCTGTTTTCTCATCACTAAAATAAGAATCAACTTATTCTTAGGATCTTCTCCTGAGATCCTAAAATTAAATTAAATTCTGTGCCATTTTTGATGACTAAACTGTAGTGGGTAGCCATTCCAGCTTTGATTTGGAAGTTCCAACCCCCATTGAGGCTTCGGTAATGGTCACACCTACAAAGCAGGGCTGAGAGAGGATGCTGAAGACCCGAGTTCTGGATGTGAGGGCTCTCTTGGTTCCTGGACCCTGGACGCTGGAGGTAGACCAAGCAGAGTTGTCCAGAGAACACTGCCTGACTGCGCTACACCTTTCCCAGACCCTGCAACCTACCTATCCCTTCATTTGTAAGTTATGCCACTATATAAACCTCCCTTTTAACTACTCATTAGGAAGGGAAAGATAATAGATAGTAAAGGAGGGACGAAGGTAATGGAACAGGAGGATCAAGTGGGAAGGGGAAGGAAGAGTGAGATGAAGGATGGAATACTGGGAGAAATAGCCAAAATTAAGGGACATTTAAGCAGTAGTATTGAAACCTAAGACAGTAGAAGATTTCTAAATTATTTACATATACAAGGGTGACCTAACTGAAATTGCCAAATAATGGGGAAGACCAAATCCCAATTGGCAATCTCTTGCCACCAAGCAGATCTTTCAGTACTGGGACTGGATTATATAGTTAAATTGTTGGCCAAAGGGGTCCCATGAACATTCCCCCCTAAACCCTGGCTGGTATGGATGCTCTGGAAAAACTGATGGAAAGGATCCATTGCTGACAAAAACTAAACAACTCATTGAATATGGAGAAAACCAGCAGGTACCTGCATAGAGCTCTTATCCCTATATTCTAGCATCTTTGTTACAGGAAGGTAATCTGTCTATGTTACCAAAAGAGAAACATAAACACCACACAGCTACAAAGCCTTGAATCAGCTAATGTTGTCCTTCCTGCAACATATGCTAGTCCAATGGTGGTATATATCTTCTGAGAGTAACCAATCAATATCTGATATAATTGTGGACACATTCCATGAGCTGGAACCCATGTCTGACATTGCTTGAGTGACCAGGAATCTGAGACTAGATAGATAGCCCTTGGAACATAAGGAAAACTACATTCTACTGCACTTTAAACAATATGGCAATATAATGACTCTTAATAATATTCTGGTATACATATAGATCTCAACTGTCCTCAGCCATCATTAAGAGAAGCATCCTTCTGCAGAAGATTTGGAAATGTGAGAGCCAGATGGTATTGAGGAAACCAAGAATAAAAGGTCTTCTAAATAAACATGATGAAAGAACATTGGAGCTCAAAGAGACTGAGGTAGCATAAACAGGGCCTGCACAGATCTACATTAGGTCTCATGCACATGTATTATGACTTCCAGTTTACTGTTTTGTTTTGTTTTTTATAATTCTTGAGTGTGCTAATAAGTGGTTATTTTATTCTTGTGTCTTTTCTTGGGCACTTTTTTCTTCTGTTTGTTTGTTTGATTTGCCTGATCCTGATATGTTAGCTTTTTTTATCTTATTATATTATACTTGGTTATTATCCATTATGTTTGTTTTCTAATGACAGACAGAAATGGATCCTGATAGGAGGGAAGATGGCAAGGAATTGGAAGAAGTGGGGAGATTAGAAATTCTAATACAGATATCTTCTGTGAGAAAAAGATGCATTTTCACAAAAGGAAAAATTATGAGTTTGGGCATATGCTTGTAATTTACTATAGCAAGGCTGTCATAATATTTCTTTGAATCAATCTTTTGTATCTCCCACGGTGTGAATATATTTATGCTTATTAAGCTTTTGATGACTTGAATGTTGGCCAATGAAAATGTTCATCTTTTAAATGTCCCCACACCAATACTGATGACTTGAGTTGGTTTCCAGAACTTAAAATGCAAACAAGAAAACTTATGTCTAAAATTTATCTTCTAAACTCCACACATATATTATAGTATGTGTGCAAACATGGATGCAAAATAATTTAATTAAATATAAAATAATATTTTGATGAGAATAAAATATTTAATTAAGATATCAATATTCAAACTCTGTTTTAGTTAAAATTAGATGTTTGTTATACTGAAATTTATCTGAGAATTTATTTTGTATAGTGAAATATTTATATCTATTCAGTTTATAGTGAAAGAAATTAGCATACATGTATTTTAAAGTAAAAATTCTGGTAATTTCTTACCACTATAATGGCACATTTGCTAATTAATGTCTACTTAAACTTATATAATTATGTTTCAGTAATTAGTGACTTCCTTGAGCTGGCAATTAAAAACAAAAACATTACAAAAAACAAGCCACATGTATATTGCTTGTTTTATATGTTTTATGATAGTATACAGTAATTTGTAGTGGCATTTCTTGCAGAAACTGTCCACAACATTCACTTCAGTTTCAGTTTTAAAGTATGCATGTGTATATGCCCATGGACATTTTTATTTTATGTAATAGTATATACTCAATTTTCTTTTGTCATATATCACTAAAATGAAGATATACTAAAATTTAATTCCTAACAATTAATTTTGATTTATATATAATAAGCTGTATACAATAATCCTCTGGCATCCAAGAGAAGTCTTTTCAGAACTTTCCATAAATAACAATCTTCGAATATGATTAATCACTTATGATAAATGATGTAGAATCGGAATACTTGTTGGTTTGAATCTTGGTCATCTGTTAATAGAACTGTTTGGGAAGGATTAAGAATTGTCACCTTGTTGGAAGAAGTATACTACTCAAGGTAGGCTTTGAGGTTACAAAAGCCCATGCTAGGCCCAATCCCCACCCTTCTTCTCTCTCTACTTGCCGTCTACAGATCAGGATATTTGGAAATAGATGGAAAGGGATGCTATTTTCTGAGAAGGAGAAAGTGACTATATATTTGGTGTTACTTAGGATAGTCCTGGTTTACACACTCACTCTAAAATATGATTGGGCTCCATATTCAAAATGTATGGTTATCCTGGAAATAAATAATATTTTTATTGACAACTACATTTGAGATAATTTTTAAATATCCATGTGGTAATGTACAGGCCACAAATATAGGTCTTCAAGGTAAATTCTAGGAAGGAAATATAACTTTTTGAGTTGTAATCAATAGTCTGCTATTATTTTATTTTTCAGTAGAAATTATTCGCTCTATAGATTAATGCATTTCTCAATTTAACCATTGTTTTTAACTTATTGGAACTTTAAATTTAAATAACAGTTTGCCATTTTATGCAGAAATTTTAACTTCAATCTTTGAGTTAATCCAAAGTAAATGTGACTAAAAATATTTAAGAACAAAACACAGTTATTTAATAATACAGTTATTAGTGTAAGAGCAGTACTATCAGCTTAAGTTTTGAGAGAATGTCATGTTATCATATCATTAACTGAAATTACATTATGATTAAAAAGACTTTATGAGAGCCTCATTTCCCACAGTTATGCAAGTGAGAAAGGCAATAATTCAGTAAGGAAACAAGAGCACAGCAGTCAGATTACACTGGGTCATTTGTATAATTTGCCATCTAATACTGAGTCATTAACCCTGAAAGAATATATGTGCAAGTACCATTAAACAGATGGAGCAGATTATATTTATGTATTTTCTTGTACATAAATAACAAAAAAATTTGATACTGTGTTGAATGTCAGGTCCAAAACTACCCAGACTCAACAACAGGCTTGATTCACTTTAATAGAAGACCTATGATGAAGGCAGTTTGCCTTCATCTAGCACTGTAGACATTCAGAGGCTGTGTTCAGAGACAAACCTGGTAATGGAAACATTTATGGCTTTCTCAGTTTTGGGTCTCATGAGACTAATGAAGGGCTGACTTTGTGAAAATAGACCTTCAGCATCCTGGGGTGATAGTAATTTGATTGAACCTTGTTCAGCATCATATCAGTACTTCTTCATGATACAGCTGGCTTCAGCTGATTTTTATTCTGCTGAAAGTGCAAGTTTTCTCGTTGGGGCCAGATTTTCTGCCTAGTACCGGGGAAATCTGAGAACCCTGTCTGTAAACACTGACTTGTTAGTGACACAGGTTTACACCATGGTGATCCAGGTAGGAAATTTCACATTAAGTTCCTGCTGTTAATTCTCTTACCTTTCTGCTCTGTGTGATGAAGCTTGGAGTTGAGGGAGTGCAATGTAACAACTAACAGTTTTTTTTTCTGCCTTCTTCAAAGTTCCACTTGGTAATTATGTTTTAGTATGATAAATACAATGCACTATGGTCTTTTATCTGTCTTCAACATTTTCTTTGCTGGTTGTTTGGTTTCTGAATGTATGTTTATACTTGTTTGTCTGTGAGAGGATTATTCCCAGCTTCTGTATTGTTTGTCCCTCCTGACATTTCCTACATTGTATTAATATTCAGAATTTCTGCTTTTACAAAACACCCATTTAAAAGTTACTACTTTATTAATATGTCAAATGTACTCATTTTAAAACTAAGTCCATAAGAAGACTTGCTCTTAAAAATATTTCTTTTAGTTTGGAGGCAGATGTGTTGTCATATTAATATAGTTAATTTGAAATACAAATTAATTGTGATAATTTTAGATTATGAACGAACTCTGGCTGGCTATGTGGGCACTGATATTATTGTGTAGGATGGGATTCATTAACAGCTGTTTCATTTTTTCTAATACTGCAAAGAACATTTCAAGTGGGAATAACACATCAAAAACTGTTCTTTATTTGTGATCAAGTGTGGCCTCGTGAATAAAAAGTATAAAAATAGAAAGAAAAACATCCTGGTGTTTAGTTTCCTTTTATAGGCTCTTTCTTTATTAAGCTATTACTTTGTCTTTTCATGGATATTGTACATGTAATAAAATTTGGTTAAGTGAATTAGTTGTTTGACGTTCATAATTTTATATAATCAAATAACTTCTGTCTTATTCAAGATAAACAACTTTTACCTCATTATAAAAAGCTTGTCTGTTTTTCCATTTTATATTTTATTTTCTGCTCCTGCTCTTGATCCTAAAAAATGTATTTTATTTCAATTATGAATTTTTCTAACATACTCTGTGTAGTCATATTCTGCATAAGGGTTTAGTCAAAAGAGACTGCAGATTTATAGCACTGAGCCCATGTGATTTTAATGGAGGTGAACATTCATATTTCTTGGTTAAGAAACAGTTATTGTAAGATAGATCAAGGCATATTTATGTATGTTGTAATGCTGATATAGACACAGCTGTTGTGCATATTGTAACTTATATGAAAGTCAATTTGGCAAAGTATATCTGCAAGTTTAGCTTATGACAGTTACTGGTTTGTGTATCTGTAGCAGGAACCTTAAAAGTTCTTATTAATAAAATCAAACCTGAAGCCAGTTACTGGGGTGAAGGCTGGAAGATCAGAGAAGCAGAACAAGCCACAGCTGCCTCACCTCTCCAGTTCCTCAGATGATCCTGTTTCCTCAGACTGGAAGCTTCTCAGTCCTCATCCAGAATGAATCATCCAGAATGAAGCTTTCAGAATGTTTTCTATTTCAAGCCAAATGCTTAACCAGCCAAATGCTGCTAGTTTCTGATCTTCACGCCTTATATCTTTCTGCTTTCTGCCATCACTCCCTGGGATTAAAGGCTCACTTCTTGGGATTAAAGGCTTGTGTCACCATCCCTGGCTGTTTCCAATGTGGCCTTGAACTCACAGAGATCCGGAGGGATTTCTGCCTCTGGAATGCTAGGATTAAAGGCGTGTGCTACTGCTGACTATCCTCTATGTTTAATATTGTGGTTGTCCTGTTCTCTGACCCCAGATAAGTCTATTAGGGTGCACAATATTTTGGGGAACACAATACCACCACATGTATTGGCAAGACTATAGTTTCTTTTGCTATTTTATGAAGTACTGATTTTTTTTAAAAAAACATGTTTACTGTAGGGTGGTATGCTGTACTATGCACACACTATTCTCATGAATGTAATAGTATCTAACTAGATCACAACAAGAAGATTCATGGTCTAACATGTATCATCAAAATTTGTGTAAGAAGTTATGATGTTCTGACAATGACAAAACCAGTGAGCTATATATTTTCCTAAAAATATCTATATCATTAGGCAACATGTGACATGTATGGTCATATGTATTCATTTTTTTCACTTTTTATATTATTTTTTGTGCATTAACTTGTATGTATTTATATTTTGATTTTTATATACAAAGACAGACACTATAGATATGGAATATTTTTCTTTCATAGTCACTGAATAAATTTTGAATTGGTTTTAAATTTCAACTTCCTTAGTGTGTAGCTAGAGGGCTTCTCTCCAGGTTCCCCAAGCCCCGCAGTCCCACAATCCACTTATAAAATAATCACTCAGACGCTTATATCACTTATAAACTGTATGGCCGTGGCAGGCTTCTTGCTAACTGTTCTTTTATCTTAAATTAACCCATTTCTATAAATCTATACCTAGCCACGTGGCTGGTGGCTTACCAGAGTCTCTACATGCTGCTTCTCCTGGCGGTGGCTGCAGTGTCTCTTCTTCAGCCTTCTGCTTCCCAGAATTCTCCTCTCTCCTTGTCCCACCTACCTCCTGCCTGGTCATTGGCCATCAGTGTTTTATTTATATAGAGTGATATCCACAGCACTTCCCCTTTCTTCTTTTTTAAAAAGGAAGGTTTTAACTTTAACATGGTAAAATTACATATAACAAAACAATTACCGAGCAAGAATTATAGTTACAATATTAAAGAAGATGTCTTATCTATCTTATATTTGTGAGTTTAAGGTTTTATAGCTAACTTATCTTTTATCATAACTGAGGAAATTACGACTATCTAGTCTTCAACCACATCAAAGACCTGAGAAGGAACATAATGGTACCTGAGAAATGGTAGATGGATGCAAGCAACTTTCGGGAATCTTGCAAGAGTAGACCAAGACAGCTGGCAGCCTGGACAGTCACCTAATGTTTCTCAGCATTGTTGGTGCATTCAAATTGGCTACAGGCCTAGAGTATCTGACAGACCATTTTTAGAAGCAGGAATTTTAAGAGACCATCTTACCCTGTCTTGGCAGAGTACAGTAGTCGCTTTCCTTGTGTCCCGCTTGTCCAGAAAGGACAGCATTGCATTTGTACTGTCAGCCATCAAGGCAAGGGCAATTCTTTGCCCAGTAGGCCATTTTGTGCCAAAAAGACAAACTTCCAAATGGAAATGTCTTAGAAGCCCAACATTCTCTCGGGATCAATTGGTGCAGCCAGGAGCAATTGTGTCTCACGTCAACAGAATTCTAAGTTATTTAAATGCCATATTCTCCAGGTCTATGAAGTGTTTGAAGATTACCTATCTATCTGAAATATATCTATGTATACCTAGAAGACTTAACTAACATGGCTACAGATATGATTATCATAGATGACTAATTATTAATCTATTTTTTAATTATCCATTACAATTTTAAATGAGTTATATAAACACAATACCTCAAACAAGAATAGAAACATATATATATATATATATATATATATATATATATATATATATACAGTATAACAAAATCAACCTCAAGTCTGTATCAATGAACCAAAATCTATACCAATGTAAAACATTTTAAGCATAAACTAAAATCTATACCAATGTAAAACATTTTAAACAAGTTGTTCTTTAAAAGTAGGTTCATTAATCTACCCTTTTATCTTATCATCTCCATATCCTCCTATATATCATATCCCCTTTTCTTTTTCAGAAAGAGATCACATTTATAATCAACCTGTTTTAAATAAAAATATTGGTTTTTCTCTATCCCACACCAGAGGGCTCTTCTGATTTGGGACACAAGAATCACTTAACCATTTTTTTTTTTAAAGCAATATGTCTGGGTTTAGAGGGGGAGTGAGCCAATTCCACCTCTAAAGCCAGTTTGGTATATTTGGGAATTTGGGCGTAGCATCTCTTACTACTTCCTGCTGGAGGGGGGCGCTGTATCTTATGGGGACGCAAAGAAAATTTTAGACCTATGGGGTAGTCCGTGAGGCTGTATTGTGTGAACCAGTTGCCTTGAAACCGCTCTGGATGTTGGATCATCTGGGCCATGGTGTCATCGGAGTCCTTTCAGGGGGTCTTGGCTGGTGAAACCTGATGTATCTTAATCTGGAACAAGTCCACAGCCTCTGGCTTTCTGTGAAAACAAAAGCAGAACCTCTTTTCCAAAGTAACATATCCTTATATCCAAATTTTGAAGTCAAGGTACCTTTAAAATATACATTTTGGCATAACTCAACAGCTTTTGTAATCAAATGTTTTTGTTTAGTTATGAATATCAAAGAGAACATAATCCAGATTCTCTGTGTGGTAGCCATCTTTATGTGGCTTATGTTTTATATTACCTTGAGCCTTGAGCCTATTGCTTTAAACTGCACCATTGTAAGCCTGAAACGGCGCTGTGGCTGCTGGCTCCGCCCACTTCAGCTTCCCAACATGGCAGTGGTACGTTTTCCGCCAGCTCTGGGAGTCATCAAGTCTCAGAAATAGTGGGTCTATGCTTTTATCAAAGCAGCATGTAGCCCAGAAACCTTTTTTTAAAAAAAATACTAGTAAAGACTAAATCTACTACGCAGCATAATGTGCCTCTGGCAGTCTCCTCATTCCCGCCATACTGCCGGTCAAACGCACTCGCCAGGAACCCGCCAGTGTTCAAACCTGCGTTTTGCGGCGTCTAGCTGCTCATATGAGACAAGAAGCAGGAACCTGGTTTTGGCTCTGTTTAGAATTGGTTATTAAATATTCTCAGGTTTAAGGTGGAAACTCGAGCCGTTGGGCGCCATTTGTAGCTAGAGGGCTTCTCTCCAGGTTCCCCAAGCCCCGCAGTCCCACAATCCACTTATAAAATAATCACTCAGACGCTTATATCACTTATAAACTGTATGGCCGTGGCAGGCTTCTTGCTAACTGTTCTTTTATCTTAAATTAACCCATTTCTATAAATCTATACCTAGCCACGTGGCTGGTGGCTTACCAGAGTCTCTACATGCTGCTTCTCCTGGCGGTGGCTGCAGTGTCTCTTCTTCAGCCTTCTGCTTCCCAGAATTCTCCTCTCTCCTTGTCCCACCTACCTCCTGCCTGGTCATTGGCCATCAGTGTTTTATTTATATAGAGTGATATCCACAGCATTAGTGAGTGAATACAGGAACTTGATGACAGATTTAAATTGTTATATTTCGGGAATCTTACAGGGAATATTGCTTTATAATTTCCCAGTGTTATTTTCATTTGATTTTGGAAAAAAAAATTCAATGCTGGCTTCAGAAAAACTGTGGAGAAGCATTTCTTATTTCTCTTTTGTTGAAGTACTCTTCTAAGATTGGTTTATGTCTTAATCTTTTACTGAATTCACAGGCCAATGAATCCAGAAAGAGTTGAAGTTTTTAACTGAAAATGGTTTTATTTGAAATAGATTTTTTTTTAATTTCATAGGAAGCTTACTTTTGGTAATATGTATCTCTTAATTTTTCTATATTATTTAGGTTGTCAAATTGATTTATATACATTTTTATACTAAGTTTTTAATATTTTGAAGTTTTATGAATTTGCTTTTTCTCCCATTTATAAAGTGAAAAATATTGCATTTATTTACTTATTTGTGTGTGTGTGTGTGTCTGTGTGTGTGTGTGTGTGTGTGTGTGTGTGTAGAAGCTTTCATACTGTAACTTGTAAGTAGTTCAGAGAGCAACTTACTGTGTTTACACTTATCTCTTTTTACTCATGAATTGAATGAAGGGTATCAAGATTGCCAGCAAGTGTCCTTATCCACTGAGCTGTCAAATGATTCAATTGTCCCCTCATTTCCTTTTATGTTAGTTAATTGTGCTTTCTTTTACTTGAAAATATTGACAAGATTGTATTTTTATCATTTTATTGCTATTTCAAATAATCAGTTTTGTTTAATTTTTCTCATTTTTATCACTTTGCTTCCTTCTCTGTAGTATTGTTTTTAACCTAAAATTAATTAATTCTTATATGACAATATAAATAAACATATCTTATATTTAAGAGCTGTATTTTATCAGTATAGACATTAAAAATTATAAATATTTCTCTAAATATTACCTTTAACCATATAAATTTATTTTTATTTAATTGCAGTATAGTTTGAAAAATATTCATATGATTTGAACCTTATGATGTTCATTTAACTTGTTTTAGAAATTACATTATACACACATTTAATAAATAAATACATGCAGAAAAATCAAGATACTCAAAATTTGAGACTAAACCCATTATTTATAGACTACTTATTTTATTAATGTAAAAAGCACAAAGAAAATCGAGAATATATTAATTGAAAAATACTTAAAATAAAACAATATTTTTTGTTGGTGTTTTCTATAAATATCTAGCAAATCAAAAGACTCAATATTGTTATTGTATATTTTAGACTAGGTGATTGCTTTAAGACTTAGATATTGAGATCTTACAAATTTATACCCTCTAAAGTTATACTATGTCTTTTATGTTATCATTGACACATTTACTTCACATTCAGTGATGCTTAGATGGAAGCGTACCTTTCTGTCTACTTGGTATAAACAAGGCAAGAGATGCTACAGTGCAAGTGTTATTAATAATATTCTTCTCCTTCTCTCCAAAGCATCACTGAGAAACCAAGCTCATCTCCCTTTCATTTTTTAAAGAAAAATCTCAAGTCTGTTTACTTTTATGCATTCTCTTTCATTGCTGTATAATTTCCTTTGTTGTTGTCTATACTTGTTTTCTTTGGAAAAAATGGTGGTGGCTGTAGGGCACTGTCAGGATTACTTTATCCGTTGGTAGTTCATTATGCTTGTGTGAAGATTTCTAATCATTTAGAGACAGCTGATTTTATGTATACATTTTTATGGAACCTAACACCATTGGCTTAGCTTATTGAATTCAAGTAATTTATCTTTAGTAAGAATAGATATATACTTTTAACAGAATTTTATTACCATTTGAGGATAAATGTTAGTCAAAATAATCATGTGTTTGAAGATGATGGCATGAAAAATCTGATTTATGACAGTTATTTGGGATATATACTCTTCTGTTTGTATGTGAGAAAACATAGAAGAAAAAATACAAAGAATAGTTTTGTCAGATAGTACTTTTGCCTACCAAGTAGAAGATTATAAACTGTTTTAAATTTTTTTCTGAAAAACAACTTTTAAATTTTCCTAAAAAAAATATTGAAGGTTACAATCTTCCAAAAATAAAACACAGTTTAGAGCAGCAATACCATTTATTGTTTGAAGGGTTTCTATAACAAAATAATTAAATGAGGATGACTCTTTTAAGCACAATGTGTCTATGAAATTGATTATTCAAAACTGTTATGTTCCTGAATTGTCTCTTGCCTGACAATTCAAAGCAAATTACTGAATGTATAAGTAGTAAGTAGCTAGATTCTTAAAAGTAATCACATTAATTCTACAAAGAGCACCCTCCTTCAAATCCCATTGATTCAAAATAATTTTGATTGCTTCAAGAGAAAATTATGCCCTGGAATTGTTTGGATTGTTTACTTTCTTTAAATACTGAATTGAAGTTGAGCCATACATTTGAACTACACAGACTAACACATTGCTCCTTTTCTGCCTGGAAAGACTCTCAGAATAAATATTGATATTACATAAGTTCAAATAACAGGTCTCTAGCATGTGAAATAGAAAATTTTAGCTTTTTAAAATCATTCAATTAAGTATAAATTTAGCCGAAGAATGAGAAAATGTACAGATAAATAAGCATATTTGGAAAAAAAATTTCTATATTTGATTGTATGTGTCCAGATGAGTCAAGATACACTTGGAGCATAAGGATCTCCTAAATATAGAGCCACTGATGTTCATGAGCCTCCAGTATATATGCTAGAAGCTGAAATTGGGTCCTCTGCCAAAGCTGTATGTGCTTTTTTTTTGAGGTTATAATATAATGACATTATTTCTCTCTTCAATTTCTTCCCTTAAAATCCTCTCATAAAGCCTTTTTTCACTCTTTCAAATCCATAGCTTCTCTTTTGGCAGAAGACACCAAGCACATCAGACAGACAGGTCACAGAGGCTCCAGAGCTGGAAAGGGCCCAATGCCTTCTCCCTATGAATTTCAAGCAGAAGTCAAAGTGAAAGCTCCCAAAAGAGGGAGGCAGTCAATAATCCTCCAAAGCTGTATGCTATGGGATAATGCCTTTGTACAATGGTTAAATAAAATGCGGATTGGCCAGTAGCTAGACAGGAAGTGTTGGTGGGGCAAGAAAGAGACAATGAGAATTCTGGGAAGAGGAAAACTGAGTCAGGAGTTGCCAATCAGACAAAGAGGAAGCATGATGACATTGCAGAACTCAGAAAAGATACCAAGTCCCAAGGCTAAACATAGATAAGAATTATGGGTTAATTTAAAAGTAGAGCTAGTCAATAATAAGCCTGAGATAATGGCCAAGCAGTTATAATTAATATAATCCTCTGTGTGCTTACTTGGGGGACACAAGTGGGAAAATTTTATCCCAACCACTGGCCATCCTGGACACAGGAAAACTTCCAGCTACATTTGGCAGCCCAATGTGGGGCAAGAATTTCCACCCAAAATCTGAGAAAGCTTTAAAAAAAAAAGATTCTAAAATGGAGCTATAAACAGCTTCCTACTGTGTCTCTCAGGCCAGATACAGCCTGCGGCCTTAAGCTACACTATGGCAGGTTTGCAGCATGTGGGCTTGACCTGGGGAACTGTGGTTGATATATTGTGCACCTCAATAAACTTATCTGGGGGTCAGCGAACAGAAAAGCCACTATATTAAGAATAAAGATTAGGCAGTGGTAGTATACACCATTAATCCTAGCATTCCAAAGGCAGAAATCCATCTGGATTTCTATGCGTTCAAGGCCAGACTGGAAACAGCCAGGCATGGTGACACACAACTTTAATCCCAGTACTTGAGATCTCCTGCCTTGCTTGGGAAAGACACATGCCTTTAATCCCAGGAAGTGATGGCAGGAAGCAAAAAGCTATATAAGACATGACAACCAGGAACTAGCAGCTTTTTAAGCTTTGAGGCTTTTAAGATTTTAGGCCTTTAGCAGCAGTTCGACTGAGATCCATTTGGAGGAGGACTCAGAGGCTTCCAGTTTGAGAAAACAGGATTGGCTAAGAAGTTGACGAAGTGAGGTTAGCTGTGGCTTGTCTGTCTCTCTGATATTTTAGAATTTACCCCAATAGCTGGCACTGAGTTTTTGTTGTTGTTGTTGTTGTTGTTTTTGTTTTTTATTAATAAGACCATGTAAGATTTGTGCAGCAGCTGTATGTGCTTTTAACTGCTAAGCCATCTCCTCATCTCAGGAATTTCCTGTTATAGTAAATATTAGTACAAACCTCTTGTTCAGACCACAGGTTTGAGTAGAAGTGTAGAGAATGTGTGTGATGACTAATCTTAGCTGTCAACTGGACTACATCTGGTATTAACTAAAACTCAAGCAGTTAGGTACATTTTTTTTTTGAGGGATTTTCTTGATTGGGTCATTTGAGGTGGGAAGATTCACCCTAAATCTGGGCCACACTTTCTGATAGCAGCCCACATAAAAGGGTATGGAAGAAGAACGTTTTTGTTTTTGTCTACTTGCCCTCACTTCCACTTGAAAGTTCAACTACCCTGTTCCTTAGATGATGTTTTACTTGTATTAGAACCTGATTTTTCAGGATCCCACCACACAATGAAGACCAGAAACTCTATATTAATCATCTGGAATTTCAACACTAGATTGGGACTTCTGAAACAACCAGCTTAGTTGACAGAATAATAACCAGATACTTGGTCTTTCTGTCCCAAGACATCCATTGTTTGTATAGGTGGACCATGGCCCATGAAATAGTTCTATAAATACCATTTTAACATATAGATATAATTCTATCAGTTCTGTTCCTTTAGGGAACTTGACTAATAGTTATATTTATAAAAGCATGTAATTAAATTTTTCATAATGTATAGACTGTTTATCTCCTCACCTCATTTTACCAAATCCATCATATTATACAATTAATAGACTCTGATTGTTTGAATAAGTATGACCCCCATAAGCTCATATAGTTGACTGATTACTCACCAGGAATGGAACTCCTTGTCAAGATTAGAAGGATTAGGAAATATGGCAATCCTGGAGGAAGTGTGTCCCTGGGGTTGGTCATTGAGGTTTCAAAAGCCCATGACAACAGGCCCAGTCTCTCTCTCTCTCTCTCTCTCTCTCTCTCTCTCTCTCTCTCTCTCTCTCTCTCTCTCTCTCTTTCTCTCTCCCCTTACTGCCTACAGATTGGGATGTAGCTCTCAGCTACTTTTTTAGCACCATGTCTGCCTGCATGTCACCATGTTTCCATCATGATGATAATAGATGAACCTCTGCAATGGTAAGCAAACTCCAGTCAAATGCCTTCTTTCAGGAGAATTGCATTGGTCATGATATCTCTTTACAGCAATAAAACAGCAACTAAGACACATAAGTGTGTTGGCAAAACTAAGAATATACGATTCCTTTCATATAGCAAGATAAGAATGAAGGTAGTTTTCCTAAATACAGTCATTTATGCACTGGTTATTATTGCTAAAAAATTTTTGTTATTATTAGAAAGACAGTGACTAATTCCACATTCAATGACTACTATATTTTATAACATTGTGAGTACTAATTGATAATAATATATTTTAAGAAAAGAAAGTTATTCATTCACTCACTACTCTATATGAGACTACTTCAAACTGTAAAAGTAAAATCAACATTTTTATTTGAGATACAACTATGAATTGAATCAAGAATTATAATTAACCATTAAAATATAACATTTCATTCTTATTAGTAGAAATAGATTTTTAGACAATATATACTGATTAGGGTTCTCTCTCCCACAAGACCACTTAGATCCTCTCCACTTTCATGCTCATTAAATCTATATCCTTTTCTGGTCTCCCATATTTAAAAAAAAAAAAACAGGAATTTGAAAAAGTGATTATAGGAATAGATAAAATTAAAACAAATAAACCTAAGTAAAATGAACAGAAATAAACAAAGAGCCAAAATTGGCACGCGCGCACACACACACACACACACACACACACACACACACACACACACACAAGCATTTATAGAAGCAGAGAGACACACATTGGTAAACACAGGAATCCAATAAAACCTCAAAATCAGAAACCACACTATGTAAGCAAAAGACCTGTAGGGCAAAAGAAAACAGAAAAAGTGCCTAGACAAAGCATTATGACACAGAATACAATTTTGTGTTGGGCAGCATTGTCTGGCATTAAGAGTGATGTGTATACCTAGAGAGACTTTATTGGAGAACGGTAATTTTTTGTTTATGAGTGTATATCAATTGGAGACAGCTTGTGGGTTAGGAATGTGGATTGTGTTGATTTCTACTCTCAGCACTGGTAACTCATGTAGTCCAGACCTATGCAGGTCCTATGAATACTGCCACAGTCACTGTGAGTCCCTATATGCATCTGTCCTTCTATGTTTATAAGGCCTTTTCTTCTTCGTGTCCTCATCCTCTGTGGCTCTTACACCCTTTTTGCCCCCTCTTCCAAAGGCTTCCTTGAGCTCTGAAGTTAGGGAATTGATAGAAACATCCCATTTATGATCATGTGCTCCAAGAACATTCACTTTCTGCACATTGCCTAGTTATGAGTCTCTATTAGTTTCCAGCAATTGTAGAAGGAGGTTACTTCTACAATGATTCATCAAGGTGCTGATCTATGAGTAGGTTGAATGTTATTAAGAGTCATTTTGTTGCTAAGTTCCTTTAGCAGAACAGTAATATTTAGTTTTTCTTTAGGCCTGGCCTATCTAGTCTCAGGTTTTGGGCTATTCAAGCAGTTTCAGGTTTGGATTCCATCTCATGGAGTGGACCTTAAATCCAATCAGGTAGTTATGGGTTAGTCTCATTAGTTTTGTGACCCTATTGCAGTAGCACATCTTGCATGTGGTTCACCATTGTAGAACTAAGGGCTTATAGTTGGGTTATTGTTTACCATTCTCCACTGGTAGCATGCAGAATAACTTTTAGCACCATGAACATTAATCAATAGGGGTGTACAGATACAAGCTTGACTTCTCCATATTCAGTAAGGAATACACGTATGTCTTCAGCAATATTGTCTTACCATACGTTTGTGGGGAGCAATGAATAGCCTTGGCAATAGCCTAGGTTTTAGGGGGTTTCTATGGGATTGTTTTGACCAATAACTGGGTTTGATGTATCCTATTCCTGCAATTAGACTCTTGATTTAGTTATGAGAGTCATCTATCTAGGGCTCTGTTTCCCATGTATTTAGCAGTCCCATTCAGATTGCTTGTGTGTGTGTGTGTGTGTGTACATGTGTACGTGTGCATGTGTGTGTATATAAGTGTGTGTGTGCTTCCATATATTAGGTTCCCATTCAACCCCTCTAATGGCCCCTATTTTTGGCAGTTTCTCCCTTCATTCCCCCATAAACCTCTTTTTTCTTCTCCCTTCATGTTTTATCCTTTCATTCCAGTATCCCTTCATCCATCCGTAAGTCTATTCTATTTCCCAACCTGGTGTCATCTAATACTACCCCTAGTCATTTTATCTTATATCTAACCTGTATGTTCATATGGATTGTAGACTGCTTATCAAAGACTTGATAGAGAATTAAAGCAAACATAAAAGCAAATATGAACCATATGTGTCTTTTTTTGGTCTGAGTAGCCTTACACAGGGTGATGTTTTCCAGCTACACCCATTTACCTGCAAATTTTAAGATTCTGTTTTTTTTTTCTCTTTACAGCTGAGTAATATTCCAGTGTGTAAATGTACCATATTTTTCTTATCCGTTCATCCATTGACAGACACCTTGTCTATTTCCAGTTTCTGGCTATTGTGTATAGAGCAGCAATGCAAATGGTTGAACAAGTGTCTCTGTAGTGAGATGTAAAGTCCTTTGAATGTAAACTCAAGAGTGTAAAACAGTTTTTAAAATAAATTGAATGTATTTTTCTAAGTTTTTGTTTATTATGTATATGTATGTGTTATAATAAAAATACCTATTTTTTATTTATCATTTACAAAATATTGTTAAACTTCTACAGCTCAAATAAGTATGTAAATTATATTTACCGGCTTTTCTTTCTTATCCCCATAAGTACTACTGTTTTTGTTCTTTTTTAATATTTATTTCTAGATTTATTTTTTCCCTCAATCTCTTCCTCACTAGTATCTGACCCCTCCTGTTCCCATGCCCACCCACCCAAAATCTAAAGACAAAATCTATTCTATTTCCCTTCCCAGGGAGATCTATTTGATTCTTAAGTGCCCTCTTTGTTATTTAATCTTACTCAGTCTGTGGATTTTAGCATGATTTTCCTTGTCTTAACAGCTGAAAACCATTTATAAGTGATTACATACCATGTTTATCTTTTCAAGTTTGGGTTAGCTCATTCTGGATGATTTTTTCTAGTTCCATCTTCTTGTCTAAAAGTTACATGATATTTTTTAAACAGCTGAGCAATACTTTGTTCTATATACCACATTTTCTTTACAAATTTTTGGTTGAGGAACATCTAAGTTGTTTACAGTTTCTAGCTATTATGAATAAAGCTGCTATGAACATAGTTGAGCAAGCATCCTTGTGGTATGATTGAACATCATTTTGGTATATTCCCAAGAGTGGTTTTGTTTGGTCTTGAGGTAGATTGATTTCCAAATTTGGAGAAACCATTGTATGCATTTCCAAAGTAGCTGCACAATTTGCACTCCCACAAGCAATGGAGGAGTGTTCCCCTTGATCCATATACTTATACTTACCAGCATCAATTGTCACATGTTATTGATCTCAGTCATTCTGACTGGTTAAACCGAATCTCAACTTAGTTTTCATTTGCATTTCCCTTATGGCTGAGGATGCTGAACATTTCTTTAAGTGTTTCTCAGCCATTTATTTTATTGAGAATTCTATGTTTAGATATGTATCCAATTTAACAGAATTATTTGTTTTCTTTTTTATTCTATAATTTGATTTAATTTTACATATCAGCCACAGATTCCCCTGTTCTCCCTCCTCGCACCCCCCTGCCCTCCCCCAGCCCAACCCCCTATTCCCATCTCCTGCAGGGAGGACCCCCCTGGGGATTCAGCTCAATCTGGTAGATTCAGTCCAGGCAGGTCCAGTCCCCTCCTCCCAGGCTGAGCAAAATGTCCCTGCAAAGGCCACAGGTTACAAACAGCCAGCTCATACACTAAGGACAAGTCTGGTCCCACTGCCTGGGTGCCTCCCAAAGAGTTCAAGCTAATCAACTGTCTCACTTATCCAGAGGGCCTGATCCAGTTGGGGGCTCCTCAGCTATTGGTTCATAGTTCATGTGTTTCCACTAGTTTGGCTATTTGTCCCTGTGCTTTTTCCAATCTTGGTCTCAACAATTCTCGCTCATACAAACCCTCTGCTTTCTCGCCAATTGGACTCCAGGAGCTCCACCTGGGGCCTGGCCATGGCTCTCTGCATCTGCTTCCATCAGTCATTGGATGAGATTTCTAGCACAAGAGTTAGGGTGTTTGGCCATCCTATCACCAGAGTAGGTCAGTCCGGGCTGTCTCTTGACCATTGCCAGTAGTCTACTGTGGAGGTATCTTTGTGGATTTCTGGGGATCTCTCTATCACTCTGCTTCTTCCTATTCCCATGGTGTCTTCATTTATCATGGTCTCTTTTTCCTTGTTCTCTCTCTCTCTGTTCTTGATCATCTGGGATCTCCCGCTCCCCTAAGCTCTCTTTCCCTAGACCCTTGCCCTTCATTACCCCCCATGACCAGTTTGCTCATGTAGATCTCATCCATTTCTCTGTTACTGGATGGTCCCTGTGTCTTTCTTAGGGTCCTGTTTTCTAGGTAGCCTCCCTGGAGTAGTGAGTAGCAGTCTAGTCATCCATTGTTTTGCATCTAGTATCCTCCTATGAGTGAGTACATTCCATGTTTGTCTTTCTGAGTCTAAGTTACCTCACTCAGGATAATTTTTTTCTAGATCCATCCATTTGCCTGCAAACCTCATGATGTCATTGTTTTTGTCTGCTGAGTAGTACTCCATTGTGTGTATGTACCACATTTATTTATCCACTCTTCAGTTGAAGAACATCTCCCTGAAAAAAGAAATTGAAGAAGATGTCAGAAAATGGAAAGATCTCCCATGCTCATGGATAGGCAGGACTAACATAGTAAAAATGGCAATCTTAACAAAAGCAATCTACATATTCAATGCAATTCCCATCAAAATACCAACACAATTCTTCACAGACCTGGAAAGAATAATATTCAACTTCATATGGAAAAACAAAAAACCCAGGATAGCCAAAACAATCCTGCATAATAAAACAACTTCTGGAGGCATGATGATCCCTGACCTCAAGTTCTACTGTAGAGTTACAGTAATAAAAATAGCTTGGTACTGGCATAAAAACCAACATGTGAACCGATGGAATCAAATTGAAGACCCTGACATTAATCCGCATATCTATGAACTTATAATTTTTGACAAAGAAGCCAAAACTGTACAATGGAAAAAAGAAAGCATCTTTAACAAATGGTGCTGGCATAACTGGATGTCAACATGTAGAAGGCTGCAAATAGATCCATATCTGTCACTGTGGTCACTGTTCACAAAACTTAAGTCCAAGTGGATCAAATACCTCAACATAAATCCAGTTATTCTGAACCTGATAGAAGAGAAAGTAGGAAATAGTCTTGAATGCATTGGCATAGGAGATCACTTTCTAAATATAACACCAGTAGCACAGACACTGAGAGAAACAATCAATCAATGGGACCTCTTAAAACTGAGAAGCTTTTATAGAGCAATGGACACGGTAAACAAGACAAAACAACAGCCTACAGAATGGGAAAAGGTCTTCACCAACCCCATATCTGACAGAGGGCTGATATCCAGAATATATAAAAAAAACTCATGAAATTAGACATCAAAATGTCCAATAGTCTGATTAAGAAATGGGCTATAGAGCTAAACAGAATTCTCAAGAGAGAAAGCTCAAATGACTGAAAGACATTTAAGAAATTGCTCAACATCCTTAATCATCAGTGAAATGCAAATCAAAATGACGCTGAGATACCACCTTATACTGGTCAGAATTCCTAAGATCAAAAACACTGAAAACAGCTTATGCTGGAGAGGATGTGTAACAAGGGGAACTCTCCTCCACTGTTGGTGGAAATGCAAACTTGTACAGCCACTTTGGAAATTAATATGGCCCTTTCTTAGAAAATTGGGAATCAGTCTCCCCCAAGACCCAGCTATACCACTCTTGGGCATATACCCAAGGAATGCTTAATCATACCACAAGAGCACATGCTCAGCTATGTTCATAGCAGCATTTTTTGTAATAGCCAGAACCTGGAAACAACCTAGATGCCCTTCAATTATCTGTTTTCTTAATACCTAGTTTCTTGAGTTCTTTATATATATTTTGTATATTAGCCTTCTTATCAGATGTGGCACTGGTAAAAATATTTTCCCACTCTGTAGGCTGATGTTTTGTCCTATTGGTGGTGTCCTTTCCACTGTAGAAACTTGTGCTATTCACTGATCATAAGATACTATTGGAAAGCAACCCCAAAAATTCTGCCAAAGAACTCTTATGGTTGACACACAGCTTCAGCAATGTGACTGAATACAAGATTAACTGACATAAATCAATAGCCCTTCTATATATAAATTACTGAGAAAGAAATCATGAAACAGCACCCTTCACAATAGACAGTGCTGAAGATGTTTTTCTGTATCCTGTGAATGTGTTGCTCTGATTTAGTTGATAAATAAAATGCCTATTGGCAAGTAGACAGGCATGAATTATAGTATAGACAGGACAAGCAGAGAGGAGAGTTCTGGGAACAGGAAGGCTGAGTCAGGAGATGCTATCAGTTGCTGCCATCATGAGAAGCAAGATGTAAAAGTACAGGTAAGCCACAAGCCATGTGTCAACTTATAGATTAATAGAAATGGGTTAATTTAAGATATAAGAACTAGATAGGAAGAAACCTGCCATGGCCATAGAGTTTATAAGAAATATAAGCCTCCGTGTATTTACTTGGGTGTGAGCTGATACAGGAGCTGGGTGGACACAGGAAATCTTCAGCTACAAGACACAAATAATATAAAATAACTTGATGTACCTGTATGCAAGCAAGGAAAATACTTGTATGATAAAACCTTCAAGTCCTTGAAGTAAGAAATTGAAGAAGATATTCGGAGGATGAAAAGTTCTCCCATGCCATTGGTTTGGTTGGATCAACACACTAAAAATGGCTATCATACCATAAGTAACCTACAGATACAGTGCAATCCTCATCAAAATACCAACACAATTCTTCACATACCTTGAAAAGACAATATTCAACTTCATATAGACAAATAAAAAAGGCAGGACAGCTAAAATATTCCTGAAATAAAAGAATTTATTGAGGTATAACCATCCCTGATATCAAGCTATACTACAGAGCTATCGTAATAACAACATGGTATTTGCATTAAAACAAAGAAGTTGATCAACAGAATAAAATTGAAGATGCAGAAATAAATCCACACATCTAAGGACACCTGATTTTTTTTATAAAGGGTCAAGAAATACACAATAGAATAAAAGAAAACATTGTCGACAAATAGTGCTGGTCTAACTGAATGTCAACATGTAAGAGAATATCAATACATCACCCTGCCCAAAACTCAAGTCCAAATGGATCAAAAACCTCAATATAAAACCAGATACACTGAATCTGATAGAAAAGATACTGGAGAATAGCCTTAAACACACTGGCATAGGGGACAACTTTCTGAACAGAATACTGATTGCACATATACTAAGATCCAAACCTTTTGAATGGGATAGCATGAAACTGAAAAGCTTCTGACATTATTTATAACTGTTTATCCTCTTATTTTTCTGGCTTATTTCTTCATCCAGGTCTTGTGCAGGTAGAAACCTGACTTTCCCTCTCCCAGGAGCTATCAACTACATCCTCAGTTATTTGTATGCTGGGATTTTTCCTGACTGGAGTTTACAAGGATTTTTTTTGTTGGTTTCTCCAAGACATGGTTTCTCTGTGTAGTTTTGGAGACTGTCTTGGATCTCACTCTGTAAATCAGGCTGTGCTTGAACTCACAGAGATCCGACTGGCTCTGCCTCCTGAGTGCTTAGATTAAAGCCATGCACCACCACTGCCAGGCAAAGGTTTTTGTTAATGCTGTCATAATTACCGTAAGTTCATATGTTCAACTGCCCTGCTGTGCCTGGAAATTATTCACAGTTGTTGAGCACTACAAATTGGATTTGACGAGTTAACAACAACAAAAGAACTATATATGTATATGCACACTAAAAACTTACACATATTATATATAATTCTTGGTAAACATATATAATATTATTGTTTTTCAAACATTGTAATGTTATTCTTTTGCTTCCTAACCTCTCTTTATTGACCTACCCACCTCCTGAACTAAAGCTCATTCCTCATTTTTCCCATTTTCCCATTCATATCACTTGTATTCTACAATTTGCCTTTCTAAACTTCTAAATTAGGTGAATAGAGAAGTAATAATGCAGAGGGTATATCTGGGGAAGGATGAATATGATGAAAGTACATTGCATTTTTCACAGGCAATTCATAAAATATTATTTAAAAATAATTACATAGGCCTTGTTTGTTTGTGTTATGATGATCTACTGCTTAGAATGTTACTTCATTTTATAAGTAAAAAATGATGCTTTCTGGAAAACACAGCCTCTTTGAATTTCAACATGACTCCATGTTAACTTCTGTCTGCATGTGGTTTGTGTTTTCTAAATTGACCATACAGGACTAAAACAATTTTAAAATATTTTACACAAACATCTGTAGATAGAAAACCATATTGACATCAGTGATGACTACTATGCATAAACATGCTGAATGTATATGTAGAGCATTCATGTGGAAGAACATTATGTTACCCTGAACTTGGTAGAATTAAATGTTTATATATTTTTAAAATAATGTTACCTCATAGGATTATTTTTTCACCAACCATATTATACTCAGCAATTCCTTTTTCTTAATTAAACTTGGATTCTGCTACATTGAGATAAAGATGAATGCCTCTTATTTACCTTTTAAATTAGAGAATTTTATGTTCTTTCTACAATTTTTTGGTTTTTCAAGATAGGGTATCTGTGTAGCTTTGTGCCTTGCCTGGATCTCGCTCTGTAGACCAGACTGGCCTTCAACTCACAGAGATCTGCTTGCCTCTGCCTCCTGAGTAGTGGGATTAAAGGTGTGCGCCACAAATGCCCGGCTCCTTCTGCAAATATTTTAACTCATTGTTATATATAATCTCATATGGATGAATAATCAACCTTAAACGAATAGGCTATTTAGCAGATTTTAATTTCCTCATCATTTTTATTCTGTTTATTTCACTATATTTATATATAATAAAATTACATATATACATACATATATATATCCATTTATAGCTAACATCTTATCTCCTAAATTGGTGATTTTCTAGTATTCTTATCTTCCATTCTACCTTCTTGATTGTTATCAAGAATATATTAGTTAATGAAAATTAACTAATTAACATAATTGATGTTACAGAATAACATACAAGAAAAGATAGATACTTTATAAAATTATCTGTTCTCTAGCTCTCTTTACTATTAATTCACATGGATTATTTACTATCAACTCTATAAAATGTCATTGTCTTAGAGTGCTCAAAAATGAATAAGGTATAACTTTTATAACATGAGGGTTGTTCTTCGTATGTCTAAAAACATTTAGTTCACATATTATATCATGTCTGTCATAAATTAAGTCCAAACACCATCACAGTAACTTTAAAAAAAGGCTATTTAGTAGTTCTTGAAAATACAGCTATTTAAACAGTGAAGAAAATGTTAGGAAATGAGCATACTACTGACACATACCTTCCCAAACTAATCCTATGTATTGATTGTTGATTAACAACTATTTGTTTTACTGAAGCACAGAATAGTTTTACCATTGTTTTCAGAGAAAAATCATCAAGTGTTGAGTAGCCTTCAATAAAATTGTTATTATTATTTCTAATTATGTATTTTAAAAAAATTTTAATAGTCTCTCTGAATCTAGAAAATTTAGATGAATGTGAAATATTATTATAATATAATTCATTTTCTTTTAATATTCATGAATATTTTAGTTGTAAAGTCTCATGAAATATAGTTTCTAATATTTAATAAATTTTAAGGATAAATTCCAATTTTTTTCAAGTAACCTATATTGGCAACATCTGTCCATGATTGTTTCCATACATTCTTAAATTATAAATTTATGTAATGCAATAAACACACACACACACACATATATTCTCAATTTGCATATATACACATAAAACAAATATACTATTCACTACTGAATTCATTTATTGAAAAACTGTAAAATAATCTTCTGTGACATTTGCTTATTTTTAATCTACCACATCAAACTAAAAACCTGTTATAAAATATTTTAATACAGCTATACTACTTAGAGTCAACTATTTTTGTTAATAATGAACTTACTGAGAAATTGATAGGTGGTATTTTGCATATTTCACTATTTTGTTACTAATTAACATGAGTTCTTGTATAATACCAAGTACACATGCACATTTGTGAGTGCCCTTAGCTCCATTTTGCAGAAGATGCAGATTTAGGTATTTGGAATAATTTTGTTGATATTTTTGTTCTCATAAGAGACACTGTGGCCTTAAAAAATATTTTCAAAAGGGAGTGGTGGAGTAGTGGTATTGGAAGATTTTAGTTGACCATTATAAAGGGAACTGGAGAATATGATTTTTATCTTCTGCTATGACAGAGTAGAGTTATTTAACTGCTAATACATGGTGTCCTTTGTTTGTTTATTTTTGAGACAATGTTTCTCTTCCTTTCCCTTTCCTCCCTTCAAACCCTCCCATATATTTCTTCCTGCTCTCCTTCATATTCGTGGGCTATTTTTCATTAATTGTTATTGCATACATGTCTCCTTCTGTGGCAATGCCATTTACTTCATGTGGGATGAACACTACACTTATTTGGGTCCAAGGACAAATATTTATAGATTGTTATTATGAAATATACCAGCATAGTAAACTAGTGTTTATGCATTTCACAAATATGAACATAACAGAAAAAATGTTATACCCTTTGAGAATTAAGTAAACTTAGACAGATAACAATAAAAATTGGGAATTTATGTAAGATAGGTTACATTGTGAAAGCAGCTATTCTCACCAATATAGCACCACAAATTCACATGATGATTTTTAATCTAGAACTGCAAATGGTTAGAGGCAAATCTAGCTATTACACATGATAAAAATAAGATTATATGATTAAGGGGAGCCCTAATTATAATAGCATACAGCTTATCAAATTTATATCTTATTTGTGCATGGGTTGTCTCACCTATTAACTTGTTGTTTTCCTATCATATAGTTTGAATCTGAGTTTTTCTAGGATACTTGGGAAATTTGAGCATCATCTTCCATTGTGCCATTTAATCACAGCATTCAGGTTTAGATTGCCTTGCAACAAATCTGTAGATTAAGGTGAGAGGATCCCTCAAATCCTGGTACAATACGTGTTTCTCAAATTTGTAAGGAGAGATGTCTAAAGTAGCTGATTTTATTAACAAATTCTGAATGTATTATTTTTGTTTTCCCCAGACAGGAATGGTAGAGAAACTATCAGTTAGAGCATGCACTTCATGGGCTTATTCATACAGATATGAATATTCTTTTAATGACAAAATATAATTTCAGAATCTTGAGAAATATGCAGAAAAATAAAATTGGGACAAAGAGCTCCTGTTAGCACTAGTTGTAGAAGGGTCAGTAGCTTCACTTCACCATCTTTAATTACAATGTAAGATAGGATGCCTAAATAATAATTTGTTACAATACAGCTTCCAATATTGGTGGGATTCAATTCAAGTAATATAATTATTAGATTATCCATGGGAAAACAGGTCATTATTTAATAACTTTCTTTTTGTGCCCATCCATGGGTTCATTGTGTTTTATCTTTGAATTCCCCACAGAAACTTCCTAAGATAGATTTAATTCGAATTTTTACAAATAAATACAACATTAACTCTGTAACTATTTTGTAAGTTATTGAAGGATTCAAAAATGCTATGAGCTAGATCTGAGGAAATTCACAAATCTCACTATTATGTACTTATGTATAGAGGCTATTGATGTAACTAACCGTCTTATTAAATAAGAAACACAAAAACAATGTAAAAGAGAAAGCCGAGAGGTCAGAGCTCAGAGCTAAAATCTCACCCTTCCGCCTGCGGTGTCCCAGCTTCCCGAAAGAGACCTATTTCCTGTCTGTTCGTCTATTTATAGTATTTTGTTCTGCCTTCTCATTGGTTGTAAACCCAAACATGTGACTGCCTCGTCACTGTCTGAATGTACAGCCCCCTAGGTCTTAAAGGTATATGTCTCCAATGCTGGCTGTATCCCTGAACACACAGAGATCTATGGGATTAAAGGCGTGTGCCACTACCGCCATACTCTTGCTATGGCTCTAATAGCTCTGACCCCCGGACAACTTTATTTATTAACATACAATCAAAATCACATTTCAGTACAATTAGATTACCACCACAAGAGGCCAAATTGTCAATTCTGTTTTTCAACATGAGCTTAGCTCAAAAGACATTGGAATGTATGTTCCGTGCCCCAACATTTAACACTTATGTCACTAAATACTAGGTATTTTTTAAGCAAATAAGAAACCCCAATATCTGTTTTCCTAAAGAATAGCAAGAGTGCTGTTTTATTCACATATACTCAAAACTGAATTTTCAAATAAGTCTTGTAAAATCATGTGATTTTTTTTGTATTTTAGTAATTTATTAATATCCTACAAATTTTATTTTATTTTATTCTTACTTTTTATCATACTTTGCAACTTTGATGTGAGGAAAATCTCCTTAGCTAATCATGTGGTAAAATCTCCTTTTAAAATATCTCTTCATTAAGTTTGATGGGAAAAGATGGCATATTGAGTTATATGAATATTGATTTGCTATATAAACTTTATTCTTTCTGAAGCATGGAATAAGGCAATCAAATAATTATTTTAGCTAGGATTATGTTTATGCAGCAAAGTCTAATTTTAACGTTGCTGTTTAAGGAAGAAAAGAGTTGAATATCAATGAGAGAAAATCATCTTGCTATTGAAATAGATTATTTAAAGGAATTCATTTAAATTCTTATTAACTGGTCATTAATTAAGGATATAACTGTCATATTACTAACGTCAGCTTTAATCTGTGCTACAGTGTTCTCTAAAACTTTAAATTTTACATACAATTTAATATATAAGCATTGATTATTGATATGGAGTATAAAAGTGAAATCTTTATTTATTGAAAAATACAGTTTTGAAATAAAAATGAAGTGACTATTAGAACAAGATTTATTAATTTACTATGTATTAAATTTATTGATTTTAAAGCTATTGCTCTCAAATTTGCTTTGAAAACAAATTATAAACTAGTGCTAAATCTCATATGGTTTACTTACCTTGAAAGAAATAGTATGACGTATGCAATTTGAAGATATATGTTTAAAATTTTTTAATCAAAACAAAAATATGTGGCAAAGTCCCATTTCTCAAAATACAACATTTTTACCAGGGAAACATGAATGCTTGTCTGTGCAGTCTGAGTTACACAACAACCAAAATTTTATCATACATTTTTATGTTATAATTAGTTGTGAATAAAGAATGAGATATGCAATGAATTATGCAAAGAATTTAATAAGGCAACACCAATTTGAATTTATTGCTTGTTTATTTTTTCAAGACTATATTTTCTTAGTTACAAATGCCCTTTCTGATAGTGAGAACAAAGATAAAAATATATGCTAAATCAAATGAAATAATCTATTGAATTACTGAAAATGGAAAGATACCAACTATAAAAAATGGTACAGTATAGGCACAGATAATAAAATTGTAATCTATTACTGGTACAGTATAGGCACAGAAAATAAAATTATAATCTATTACCTGATTCACTGGACAGTCACTGGACAAATGCTCTATGATGATACCCAGTCTGCCCAAGAATAAGTCTTCCTCAAGACCCACCTATACCACTCTTGGGTATATACCCAAGGAATTCTCAATCTCACCACAAGAACACATGCTCAACTATGTTCATATCAGCATTATTTGTAATAGCAAGAACCTGGAAACAACATAGATACCCCTCAACTGAAGAATAAATTAAGAAAATGTGGCATGACAGAGCCTGCCAGCACCTGACTAGACTAAGAGGTGAGACTTTATCCTCATACCCGACCACCCCAGCCCCTAGGCTTTGGGCCCAGGGGCATAACCCTGGGCCCCTACACCACCACTCATTGCAGTCCCAGTTTCAGGCCAGTTGGCAGGCAGACCTCCTGCACACAGGTCAGACAAAAACTATCCCCCATCACACCCTGTAATCCAAGCACCACCTTCCCCAAATCCCATCCACCCTCCCAGACTGAAACTATTCCCTGAGACAGAGCCTGCCAACACCTGACTGGACTAAGAGGCCAGTTGGCAGGCAGACCTCCTACAGACAGGTCAGACTGCCACCATCTACCACTCGCTAAGATTGCAGCTACTCCCTGAGACAGAGCCCACTATTGCCAGTTGGACTAAGAGCTGCTCCCTGAGACAAAAAGTCCATCAGCATCGACTAGACCAAGAGCTACCACTAGATCAAGAGTATCAATCAGACCAAAAGAGGCTCCCTCAGACACAGACACCACTTTCACCAAGTAGAGCAAGAAATGGGGAGACGCCAATGCAAAAATACAGTCAACAACATAAAAACCAATATGGCTCCATCAGATCCTACATCAGCAAGACCTGAACATTCCAACACAGAAGAAAAAGAAGATATCTACCATAAAAATGACTTTAAGAAGATGTAAGAAGATGTTAGAGTTCTTAAAAGAGGAAATGAAAAATTCCCTTAAAGAAATCGAGGAAAAGTCAAACAAAAAAGGGAAGAAATTAGTAAGTCTCTTAAAAGCCAAGAGAAAGCAGTTAAACAAGTGAGGGAAGCAGTTCAAGATTTCACAACTGAAATGGAGACAATAAAGAAGACACAAACTGAGGTAATGCTGGAAGTGGAAAATCTGAGTAAATGAAGAGGAAATACAGATGCAAGTATAACCAACAGAATGCAAGAGATGGAAGAGCAGGTCCCTGGCATCGAAGCTATGGTAGAAGAAATATATTTATCAGTCAAAGAAAACACTAAAGCCAAAAAAGTCATGATCCAAAATGTCCAGGAAATGTGGTACACCATAAAAAGACCAAACCTAAGAATAATAGGGATAGAAAAAGGAGAAGAATACCAACAAAAAGGCACAGAAAATATATTCAACAAAATCATAGAAGAAAACTTTTCCAAAATAAAGACGGTAATGCCTATAAAGATACAAGAAGGCTAGAGAACACCGAATAGACTGGATCCAAAAAAAAGTCCCCTTGCCACATAATAATCAAACCAATAAACATACAGAATAAAGAAAAAAAATTAAGAACTGCAAAGGAAAAAGGCCAAGTAACATATAAAGGCAGACCCATAAGAATAACACCTGACATCTCAGTGGAGACTCTAAAAGCCAGAAGGTTCTGGTCAGACGTTATGCAGATACTAAGAGACCATGGATGCCAACCCAGACTATTATACCCAGCAAAACTCTCAATCAACATAGACAGAGTAAACATAATATCCCATGTTAAAACCAGACTTAAACATTATCTCTCCACAATTCCAGCCCTACAGAAAGTACTTGAAGGAAAATTCAACCTGAGGAAGTTAGATACACCCATAAAAACACAGGCAATAGATAGTCCCATACCAACAAATACCAAAGAAGGGAAACATACAACACTACCAACAAAAATTAACTGGATAATTTTCTGGATAGGTACCCCATACCAAAGGTTTTTTTTTTTTTTTTTTTTTTTTTTTTTTTTTTTTGGTTTTTCGAGACAGGGTTTCTCTGTGTAGCTTTGCACCTTTCCTGGAACTCACTTGGTAGCCCAGGCTGGCCTCGAACTCACAGAGATCCACCTGCATCTGCCTCCCGAGTGCTGGGATTAAAGGAATGCACCACCACCGCCTGGCTCCCCATACCAAAGTTAAATCAAGACCACATTAAACTATTTAAATAGACCAATAACCCCTAAAGAAATATAAATGGTCATTAAAAGTCTCCCAACCAAAAAAAAGCCGAGGACCAGATGATTTCAGCGCAGAATTCTACCAGATTTTCAAAGAAGAGCTAATGCCAATACTCTTCAAATTGTTCCACACAATAGAAACAGAAGGAACATTACCAAATTCTTTTTATGAAGCAACCATTACCCTGATACCCAAACCAAACAAAGATGCAACAAAGAAAGAGAATTGCAGACCAATATCCTTCATGAAAATTGATACAAAAATACTCAATAAAATATAGGCTAACCAAACCTAGGAACACATCAAAAAATTTTCCACCATGACCAAGCAGGCTTCATCCAGGGATGCAAGAATGGTTCAACATATGAAAAATCTGTCAATGTAATACACCATACAAACAAACTGAAAGAAAAAAAACCACATGATCATCTCATTGGATGCTGAAAAAGCCTTTGACAAAATCCAACACTCCTTCATGATAAAGGTTCTAGAGAGATCAGGAATACAAGAACATACCTAAACATAATAAAGGCATCTTACAGCAAGCTGACAGCCAACATCAAATTAAATGGAGAGAAACTCAAAGCAATTCCACTAAAATTAGGAAAAAGACAAGGCTGTCCACTCTCCCCATACTTATTCAACATAGGACTTGAAGTTCTAGCTAGAGCAATAAGACAACAAAAGTGGATCAAGGGGATACAAATTTGAAAGGAAGAAGTTAAACTTTCATTATTTGCAGACAATACGATAGTATACATAAGTGACCCAAAAAATTCTCCCAGGGAATGCCTACAGCTGATAAACTCCTTCAGTAAGGTGGCAGGATACAAGACTAAGTGAAAAAATCAGTAGCCCTCCTATATACAAATGAAATAGAGGTTGACAAAGAAATCAGAGAAACATCACCCTTTACAATAACCAGAAATAACATAAAATACCTTGGGGTAATGCTAACTAAGGAAGTGAAAGATATGTATGATAACTCTAAGTCTCTGCAGAAAGAAATCAAAGAAGATATCAGAAAATGGAAAGATCTACCATGCTCATGGATAGGTAGAATCAACATAGTAAAAATGGCAATTGTACCAAAAGCAATCTACAGATCTAATGCAATCCCCATCCAAATACCGACACAGTTCTTCACAGACTTGGAAAGAACAATATTTATCTTTATATGGAAAAACAAAAAACCTAGGATAGCTAAATGAATCCTTTATAATAAAGCAACCTCTGGAGATATCATGATACCTAACCTCAAGCTCTACTGTCGAGCTATAGTAATAAAAACAGGTTTATACTGGCATAAAAACTGACATGTGAACCAATGGAATCAAATTGAAGACCCTGACATTAATCCACACCTATAAACATATGATTTTCAACAAAGAAGCCAAAACTGTACCATGGAAAAAAGAAAACATCTTCAACAAATGGTGCTGGCATAACTGGATGTCAACATGCAGAAGATTGCAAATAGATCCATATCTGTTGCCATGCAAAAAACTCAAGTCCAAGTGGATCAAAGACCTCAACATAAATCCAGTTACACTGAACTTGATAGAAGAGAAAGTAGAAAGTAGTCTGGAACAAATTGGCACAGGAGACTACTTCCTAAATATAACACCAGTAGCACAGACACTGAGAGTGACAGTTAATAAATGGGACCTCCTGAAATTGAGAAGCTTTTGTAGAGCAAATGACATGATCAATAAAACAAAAACAACAGCCTACAGAGTAGGAAAAGATCTTCACCAACCCCACATCTGATAGAGGGCTGATCTCTAACATATTTAAAGAACTCAAGAAGCTAGACTTCAAAATACTGAACAATCCAATTAAAAAGTGGGCTAGAGAGCTTAACAGAGAATTCTCAATAGAAGAATCTCAAATGGCAGAAAGGCATTTAAGAAATTGCTCAATATCCTTACTCATCAGTGAAATGCAAATCAAAACAATTCTGAGATACCATCTTATGCCTATCGTAATGGGTAAGATCAAAAACACTGAAGACAGCTTACGTTGAAGAGGATGTGGAACAAGGGGAACACTCCTCCACTGTTGGTGGGAATGCAAACTTGTACAGCCACTCTGGAAATCAGTATGGCGGTTTCTCAGAAAATTGGGAATAAGTCTTCCTCAAGACCCAGTTATACCACTCTTGGGCATATACTCAAGGAATGCTCTATCTTACCCCAAGGCCACATCACATGCTCAGCTATGTTCATATCAGCATTATTCATAATAGCAAGAAGCTGGAAACAACCTAGATGTCCCTCAATTGAAGAATGAATAAAGAAAATGTGGCACATATACTACTACTCAGTGGTATCATGATATCATGATATTTGCAGGCAAATGTATGGAACTAGAAAATATCATCTTGAGTGAGGTAACCCAGACTTAGAAGGATAAACATAGTATGTTCTCACTCATAAGTGGATACTAAATGTGAGGGAAGGGATGGCCAGACTGCAACCCATAACATCAGAGAGGCTAGCTAACAGGAAAAGACTTTAGGAGGGACACATGGATGATCCCGTGAAGGAGAAGTGGATGAGATCTACATGAGCAGACTGGGTTTTGGGGGTTGGCAGAGGGCAAGGAGTAGGGGATGAGAACATAGGGAAATGGGAGGGTCAAGCTGGAACAGGGACAGAGTGGAAGGGCAGGGAGGAAGATACCATGATAGATGAGGACATCATCAGAATAGGAAGAGGTAGGGTGCTGAGGAGGCTCTCAGGAATCCATAAGGTTGACTCCACCTTGATCTACTGGCAGTGGTCCAGAGGGTGCCTGGATTGGTCTATTCTGGTGACTGGCCTAGCAAATAACCTAGCTGCCATCATAGCGCCTTTGTCCAATGACTGATGGAGGCAGATGCAGAGATTCATGGCCAGGCATCATGCTGTGCTCTGGGAATCCAATTGATGAGAGAGAGGAGAGATACTATAAGTGAGGGACATTGAGATCATGATGGGAGGCTATGCAGAGATGACTGGCCACACTAGTGGAAGCCCATTAATTGTGAACTGGTGGCTGTGGAGACCCCATGGGACTGGACTAGGCCCTCTGTGTACAGAACTCACTTGTTTGGCTCGAACTATTAGGGGGACACCCAGTCAGGGGCATCGGGATCTGTCCCTGGTCTATGGGCAGGCTTCTGGAATCCAGTGCCTCTGGTGTGACACCTTGCACAGCCTTGGTGCAGTGGGAAGGGGCTTGGACCTGCATAGGCTTAGTGTGCTGGGCTCTGTTGACTTCCCATGGGAGACTTTGATTTGGCAGATGTGGGGATGCAGGGTGGCTTGGGAAAGAGGACTGGGGTTAGGAGGAGGGAAGAGGGGGGATATGTGGATAGTATGTGGAGTGAGTAGAAAATTTCTTAATAAAAAATGAAAAAAAAAGAAAATGTGGCACATATACACAAGGGAGTACTACTTAGCAGTAAAAAAACAAGGATATCGTGAGGTTTGCAGGCAAATGGATGGAACTAGAAAATATCATACTGAGTGAGGTAACCCAGACTCAGACAAACATAGTATGTACTCAGTCATAAGTGGATACTTGATGTGAGGGGAGGGATGGCTAGACTGCAACCCACAGAGTCTGGCTAACAGTAAAAGACCCTAGGATGTCACAGCCAAGGAGAAGTGGATGAGATTTGCTTGTGTAACATCTTTAGTAAGTTCCACTTAAGAGTGAGAAAATGCAGTATATATTTCAATTTTTGCTATCTATTTATTCATTCATTTATTTATTGTGACAGAGTCTCAATGCCTAACTCTGGCAACCTGGATCTTTCTATGTATACCAGGCTGGCCTCGAACTCACAGAGATATGCCTGTCTTTCTCTATCAAGTTCTGTTATTAAAGGCAGGAGCCACTGTGTCTAGCTGTATTTGTCTTTTTCTGTCTTGTCTTTATATTACTTCATTTAACATAATTTTTTCCAGACCCATTCATATTCTCATATAATACAAACTTTCAAACATTTTAACAGCTGAATGGTATTCCACCGGGAACACAGGACTACCTTTTGGATATTTATTTTGTTTTAATGAAAGGACTTGAAACCTTGAGGAGATTTTCTTAGAGTTTGAGAGAAAAATACGAAAAAAAAGCAAGATTCTAACAACTACTGGTAGAAGGGAAACAGACAAAAAGTCACACTTTTTAAGTTAGGCATAGAGGTTAGAAAAATAATTAGAAAGCCCAGAGTGTCAAGGAAATCTAACTGCAGAGTGCATCTGATTCCTGACTCTTGTGTCACAAGACAAGGAGTACACTAGAGATACATTGTTAGAAATAGAAATACAGACAGCTTCTTAAGAAAAATAAAAATAAAAAAGGAAAACATTCTGGATAATGGTGGTAGGATAAATGATCTGGGAGAATAAGCCCAGAAAGCATTTAAACACAAGATGTATAGCTGTAATAGGACAGCTCAGGGATCCCATTTGCTCTTCAGGAACTTTTCCCATGCACATTTTGTTCTTTAGATGAAGCTCTGGTAAGGAAGGTGTCCCTGAGAGTCTATGCCATTTGACTGTTTACATGTTGATGTTTCAGTCTAGTCACTATTTTCTTGCCACATGTATGAACATTTTCTGTATCCATTTTTTGATTTATAGACAGGTTGTTCCCATCACTTTACTACTGTGAATACATCTGCCACAAACATAGCTATTCAGATATCTGACATTCTGTTTTCAATTTGCTTGGGTTCATATACAGTAGAAGAAATTTTGGAGCTTACAGTACTGTAATTCTAGCTTTCTTTTTAGATTCTCCATTCTGTTTCTCATAATTGTCAATCTAGCATGCAGTCCCACTAACAGTATTATAATGGTCTCTTTTACCTATATACTCACTATCACTTGGTTTAATTGTTTTCCCTTTTTATGATATCTGTGTTAGCTAGTATAAGAGGGTAGTTCATTGTAGTTTTGTTTTTAATTTTTCTAATTATTAGAGTTGTTAATTATGTTTCTTCTAAATTTATTAACCATTAGAATACTTTCATTTTATTAGAAATTTTTACTTAGTTCTACTGTTCATTTTCACATAAGATGATGTTTGTGGTTATTAAAATTATTTATATAGTTCTGATACTAAAACCTTGTCAGATCTATGCTTTAGAAATATTTTCTCTCATTCTGTAGATTGTATTCTCTCATTATTGCCTTCAATGTTCAGAAGTCTTCTTCATAAGATAATTTTTAATTTTTCTATTTTTGCTTGTTTACTATTCTTTCTAATTCATTTATATTTCCTCATTCAATTTGTTTTTTTGACAATTTTGAAGACATATGTAATATTGTTTTAGTTAGGATTTTTATTGCTGTGAAGAGACACCATGACTATAGCAACACTTATAAAGAAAACATTTATTTGTGATGGCTCATTTACAGTTCCAGAGTTCAGTACATTATCATCATGATGGTGTAGCATGTTACTATGCAGGCAGATGTGATGCTGGAGTAGCTGAGGGTCGTGCATCTTGGAGGCAGCAGAAAGTCAATTAACAGTCATACTAAGGGAAGGTACAGCAAAAGAGACCTCAAAGTCGACTTCACAGTTACATACTTCCTGCAACAAGGCCATACCACCTAATAGTGCCACTCACTTTGGGGGCATTTTCTTTTAAACAACCACAAGTATATAAGTTTAGCTCCCAACTAACACTTATTCTCTGAATCTGGATTAGCCATGAATCTCTTTATTCATTACTGTAAACTTCAAAGGGATATTTTTCTGATTAAGGAAGAGATTAGCGTTGGATTATACATAATTATTTATTAGGTGGTTTGATGCCATTTCAATTTGATTTATTAGCAGTATTCAGTTCCCCTCATCAAACTTCTGTAACCTTCCAGATATGTGTTTTTCTTCTTGTTTACAGTACCAGAAGGAATATATTCACTCTTTGTGAAGGAATAAAGTCTAACCTGAAAGCATTTTGGATGCTTGCCTCCAATATTCCTTTTCATTTCTCATGTCCAAAACTGTTTTGACATTTCAAATGTCAAGTATTTTATCAATATTCAATCCACTTAAAATTTATTTTATATAATTTAAAATGGAGATAATTAGTTATAAGAGATTGGTTCTATTTATTCCATAGGTAGATGTACAATTTTTCTAGCACTAATTGTCAAAGATATTCTACTTTCTTCAAAGTGTGATCTCACTAAATATATAAATGAAAAATTGATGGATGACAGGTTTATCTCTAGGATCTCTGATTCATTCCCTTGCTCTATGTTCCTGCTTTTGTGCTAGTACCACACTTAAAAAAAGTTATCATAGCTTTGTGGTATATTTTGCAATCAAACACTGTAAGATTTCTTTATTAACTTTCCTTAAATTTACTTTGTCTATTCATGTTTTTGTTTTTGTGCTCATGTTCCTGTTTCATGTTCCTGTTTTTATGACTAGGTACGAGTGTTTCCAAAAAAATTTAAGGACTATATTTTCCTACTTTATTCTTAAATTCAAGTAGTAATGTTAATCATTACATTTTAGAAACACACTTTTAAAATCTAAAGATCTATACAAATGACATTTTTATAGTGCTTTTTATTTTCTAAAATATTGGGATCTCTCAAAAGAACACTTTAGAAATTTCAACTTTTGTATATTAAAAAGAAAACCTTTTTCAAAGAAGAATAAAATTTTGATTTATTTTTGGTACAGATCATGTCATAGAAATTTATCTCATGACATCTTTATTTTATCAGTCTTCAACTTCAAATATATACACACACATATTTGCACACCTTAATGAAAGAACATTCAAAGACAATCACCTCTGGAGAACATTTCACAAAATTCATTATTAATTATCTATAATAAAATTATTACAGAATACTTACAAAAGAATATAGAAACAGAATTGTGTTCAAAGAACTGATAAATGCTAGATAAGTTAATTGTCCTTCTCTTGTCATAATTACTCATGCATATACAGACATTTACATTCCACATATTGCAACCTTATCAGATACATGCAATTGCTATAAGTAAATTAGAAATAAAATAGAATATAAAAATTAACACCTCACTGACAGAATAGAGTTAAAATTAAGAGTCAATTCTATTATAAAAACTCTTCAAATTTCCAGCCTCCACTGCATACAAGAAATACACTTCAACTTCAAAGACAAGCATTACTTCAGAGTAAAGGGTTGGGAAAATTTTTCGAATCAAATTTTACTCAAACAAAACAGAATATACCTTCTTCTCAGCACCTCATGGAATCTTCTCTAAAATTGATCATATACTTCGTCACAAAGCAAATCGCAACAGACACAAAAAACAGGAATAACCCCTTGTATCTTATCAGATCACAGTGGGTTAAAGTTAGAATTCAACAACAGAAACTACAAAAAGCCTACAAATTCATGAAAACTGAACAACTCTCAACTTAAATACCACTGGTTCAAAGAAGAAATAAAGAAATTCAACACTTCCTAGCATTCAATGAAAATGAATGTACAACTTGCCCAAACTTATGGGAGACTATGAAAGCAGTGCTAAGAGGAAAGTTCTTGGCACTAAATACCTACATAAAAAGTTTGGAGAACTCAGGCACTAGCTACCAACTATATATCACACCTTAAAGCTCCAGACCAGAAAGAATCAAACTCACCCAGAAAGAGTAAATGGCAGAAAATAGTCAAACTCTAGGCTAAAATCAATAAAATAGAAACAAAGAGGCTGGGTGTCACACACCTTTGATCCCAGCAATTGGGAGGCAGAGGCAGATGGATCTCTGTGAGTTCGAGGCCAATCTGGGCTACAGAGTGAGTTGCAGGAAAGACACAAAGCTATACAGAGAAACCCTGTCTTGAAAAACTGAAAAAAAAGAAAGAAACAAAGAGAACAATACAAAAATCAATAAAACAAAGATTTGGTTCCTCAGGAAAATCAACAAGATAGACAAATCCTTATCCAAAATAACCAAAAGACAAAGAGAATATCCAAATTAACACAATCAAAAAGGAAAAGGGGGACATAACAACAGACACGGAGGAAATCCAGAAAATCATCAAATCATTATTCAAAAATCTCTACTCCACCACATTGAAAAAGCTAAAAGAATTGGAATTTTTTTGAGAGATACCACATACCAAAATTAATAAAGACCAGGTAAACAACTAAAATTGATGTATAATCCCTAAGGAAATAGAAGCAGTCTTTAAAAGTCTCCCAAGCCAAAAATTAAAAAAAAAAAATAAAAATCCAAGAGCCAGATGGTTTCAGGGAAGAATTCTACCAGAATGTTAAGGAAGAGCTAATACCAATACTCCTCAAATTGTTCCATGCAATAGAAACAGAAGAAACATTGCTAAATTCTTCTTACAGGCTTTAGTTACCCCGATACCCAAACCATACAAAGATGCAACAAAGAAAGAGAATTGCAGACCAATTTCTGTCATGAATGTTGATGCAAAAATACACAATAAAATACTGAGAAACTGAGTCCAAGAACACATCATCCCAGAGAAGCAGGGATGGTTCAACATATGAAAATCTGTCAATGCAATCCACCATATAATCAAACTGAAAGGAAAAAAAAAGAACAGCATATGATCATCTCATTAGATTCTGAAAAAGCCTTTGACAATATTTAACACCCCTTAGTAATAAAGGTCTTGGAGAGATAAGGGATACAAGGAACCTACCTAAACATAATAAAAGCAATATATAGCAAGCCAACAGCCAACATCAAATTAAATGAAGATAAACTCAAAGTAATTCTGCTAAAATCAGAAACAAGACAAGACTGTCTACTTTCTCTGTATCTTTTCAATACAGTATTTGGTGTTCTAGATAGAAAAATAAGACAACAAAAGGAGAACAAATACACCAATCTTGGGTATATATCCAAGGGATGCTCATCATACCACAAGGACTCTTTCTCAACTATGTTCATAGTAGAATTATTTTTAATAGCCAGAACCTGGAAACAACTTGGATTCCTCTCAACTAAAGTGCATAAGGAAAACATGGTACATTTACACAATGGAATATTACTCAGCTGTAAAAAAAACAATGACCGCAAGAAATTTGCAGGCAAATAGATGGAACATAAAAAAAAAAAAAAAAAAAAAAAAAAAAAAAAAAAAAAAAATTCGGCCGGGCAGTGGTGGCACACGCCTTTAATCCCAGCACTCGGGAGGCAAAGACAGGCAGATCTCTGTGAGTTGAAGGCCAGCCTGGGAGTTCCAGGAAAGGCACAAAGCTACACAGAGAAATCCTGTCTCAAAAAATAAAAAAAAAAATCACTTTGAGTAAAGTAACCCAGATATAGAAATGCAACCATGTTATGCACTTATTCATAATTGGATATTAGGAGTAAAGTGTAACAAAACAAACACAATCCACAGCCCTAGAGAGGCTATATAACAAGGAGGGCCCAAAGAGGGATGCATGGTTTTCCGTTGGAATGGGAAATAGAGGAAATCTCCTGGGTAAGTGGGGGGCTGCAGTGGGAGAAAGGAGGGAGAGGAAATTGAGGAAGTTGCTTGGGTGGGCTGGGTGCAGGACACAGGTTGGGGGCAGGAAGGAGGGGAAGAGTAATGAAAGAGATGAGATGTATTGATGGGGGGCCCATTTCAGGTTTCAAGAGAAACTTGGTGCAAGAGAAACTTTTAGGAATCTACAAAGATGATACCAGCTAAGACTCCTTGAAGTAGTGGAGATGGTGCTTGAACTGATCATCTACAATACTTGGATTGGTGACTATCCTCATTGTTATTAGAGAGCTTTTATACAGTAACTGATGGGAGCAAATACAGATATGCACAGTAAAACACTTGGCCAAGCTCCTGGAGTGTGGGATGACTCATCCCTAACAGGCTTGAGGGCCAGCTGGCCCAAACCAGTAATAAGTTACTTTCTGAGAGACAACCTGTGACTGCCTAAGGGCCTTAGCAACAGCAGCTGGGACATGATCTGGAGATGACATGGACCAATGAGAGGCAGCCCTGTCACACCAGCAGATGCATATTAATCAGACTTCCCCTGGGACATGGTGGAGGGTATATAAGGCTTGTCTCTTCCTGAATAAACTGAGCTTGTTGTTTCAACATGCACCCAGAGTCTGTAATGTTGAGAGGTTGATTCTGTGCCTACACACCCACTTCTCCAAACAGAACAACAGCACAAGACCTTGCCACACTGGAGTCCTGCTGAAGAAGAGGAGGAGGGATTGTATGATCCAGGAGTGTCAAGGTCATGATTCAGAAACACACAGAGATAGCTGATCTGATCTCCTTGGAATTCATGAAATCTGGACCAACATTTAGGAAGTCTACATGGAACCAACCTAGCCCCTATACATGTGTATGACAGTTGTGTAGCTTTTTCTGTTTGTAAGGCTCCTAACAGTGTGATCAGGACCTGTCCCTGGCACTTAGCTGGATTGTAGGAACCGTTTCCCCGTACTGGATTAACATACCCAGCCAAGATGCAGAGGGAGGAGCTTGGTCCTACCTCAAATTGATGCTCTATGCTTTGTTCAAGCCCATGGGATTCCTGCCCTTTTCTGAATGGAGATGGAGGAGTGGATGAGGAGTGGGTTAGATGAGAGTCATGGGGGAAAGAACAGAATGAGAGGAGGGCAGCAAATTGTGGTAAAATAAATAAAAAAATAAAATAAGGAACAACAAAAAAATAAAATCTGTTGAACATCTTCAGCCATCAAGAAAATGTAAACTAAATCTACTTTTTACCTGAATAAGACTGACTAACATTGATAATGATGCAGATAAATGCTGGCATGGATGTGGAGGTAGAGTTCTGTTTATTCACTGCTACTAGAAGCAGAACCTAGTAGAGCTAGTATTCAAATTAGTGTGGTGGTTCCTCAAATGCTAGAATTGCATATTCCACAAGGTTCAACTCTTGGACATATACTCACAGGTCTCTGTATCCTACTATAGAAATACTTAACCCATCCATGTTTTTTGATGTAATATTCATAATAGGAAAGAATTTGAAAGTGACTAAATGTTTATCAATTGATAAATAGATAATGAAATGTAGTGTGCCATTGGATGTCGTTCTGTATGCTGTGAATGTGTTGCTCTGATTAGTAGATAAATAAAATGCTGATGGGCCAGTAGCCAGGCAGGAAGTATAGGCAGGGCAAGCAGATGAGGAGAATTCTAGGAAGAGGAAGGCTGAGTCAGATGTCACCAGCCAGACACAGAGGAAGCAAAATGACAAGGCAGAACTGAGAAAAGGTACCAAGCCATGTGGCTAAACACTAATAAATCAGTGGAAGTCCACATATACAAGAATATTTGGGTAGCACAAATTGATTTTGATTGAGGAAGAAAAGATAAATAAGTGGCTGGCTGTACCAAGAGAGGTAGGAGAAAGGATTAATTTGCTCAAACCAGGTTATAAAACACTCTCAAACTACTAATTAAAAACAAATGAAATTGCAATGCTGTTGAAAATGGCTACTATGGATTAAGAGAGAACAGGGTATTCTTGTACTATGTACTTTTATTTGATAGTATAATTATAAAATCAGTTTGTATTTCATAATAATGCTATAGGGAAGTTCTTTCAAAAGGCATGAAACATAACCTACATTAACATTCTGACAAATAACCTATGGTAAAAATGACAAATTAGAAAATTCAAGCACAGAGTTCAGCTAACTTACTCCCTGAACTAAGTCCAGAATGTTCCTAACTGAATCAATTACGTTACTTTAAATTGAAAAACACCTCTAACATTATAGATGCTCTAACTCATGTCACTAATTAAAACTCTCTAAAGTGTTTTGTTTAATATAAGAATTGTGGTTGGTGATGTATGCTGAAATATGAAGCATATATAAAGTTAAAATAAATAATTAAATAAAAATTATACAGACCTTTATGTAAATGCTGTAAGGTTAATGGCTTTCATATTTAATTTCATTGCTTTGATTTGCTGGCTTGTTTGTGTATTTCTTGTCTCTTTTCTTAACTTGTTCCACAGCAAGCAGTTGAAAGATATGAGAGAGAGAGAGAGAGAGAGAGAGAGAGAGAGGAATAATTCAAGCTTATGGAAAATATATTTATGTTCTATATTAATAAAGCCACATATCAATATGATGGAGAGTGTTTTGAGGAAGAAATGAGCTAGTGTTTGTGAGTGAGAGACACAGAGTCTTAATGTGCAAACCAGACACTTCCCACAGGGACATATATTTCATGAAAATGTTTCTTTCATATCTGACGTTCTGTCATTCAGGGAAAGTTTTCAGCGTAAACATTTGCTGGGTGTCAAGAGAAAATAAAACAAAACATCTTGTCTGTAAGTTTATTACCTATAGCACACACACACACACACACACACACACACACACACAAATACACAACAACGACAAAAATAATAAAACAAACATAAAACAGCTCTAACACTGGATCTCTTTGGATACATTTGTTTAGATGGCTGCTAGAAAGAAAAGATTTAGTTCCCTGAGAGAAACAATAACAGACACCATGAGACTAAGCTATGCTGCTTACAGGCTGCTCTGGTCGGTCCTCTGTGTATAAACTAAAGCAGCAGCTAGTAAAAAATTTTCAGCATTTTTTTTTTAACTCTCACAAAAACTGCTTTATTTGTTCTGGTAAACTCATCCCTCAGAAAAGCATGCCTTGATTTTAAACTGTAGGAGGTCAGATCTATGGCAGGAAGCATGTAATGTAGGCAGCATTACAGATAGCATACCCTGAAAAAGTTTCAGACTCTGTTTTATATTAAAAATACTGAAAGTCATACTTGCTAACTTTCAGTCTTCTGAAAATAAAATTTGTTATTATTATAATCTTACATTTTTACCATACAAAAATATTCAACCAGTCCCACCAAAAGGGATATCTCAGAATGATTCAGTATTTCAGGGAATATTCATCTTAAGTGAGGCTTGGTAGTTTCTTTCTAAAGCCATATACTTGGTTATAATATCCTATTCTTTTATTCAAATGCTAAATTGCATTGTTACTTAATAGTTAAATAGGTATTCTATATTCATAACAATTTTTAAAAATTCATAATTTTCAAATTCTCATTTCCTCCATAATATGAAATGTTAAATAAAAAGTTAGATTAATTATATATATATATATATATATATATTCATATAAAAATATTAAGTGTGGCTGCGTGGTGGCACATGCCTTTAATCCCAGCACTAAGAAGGCAGAGCCAGGTGGATGAGTTTGAGGCCATCCTGGTATACAAAGCAAGATCCAGAACAGGCATGAAAACAACACAGAGAAACCCTGTCTCGAAAAAAAAAATTAAGTGCAAATATGAAATTGTATGATTAATGTTATTTTACATGCAGAAATAAATTAAATGTATATATATATATATATATATATATATATATATATATATATAAAGAATAAAAAAGCCTGCACTATACATTTAGGCATTGTTTCTATAAATATGCTCTCTACAATAACATGATAATTTATATTCTGTAAAATGTCTTAAGCTCATAAAAGTTTTGAGTGGCTACTCTACATTTCGTATTTGTTATTTGGATATATTTTTTTCTTATATTGCTTTAAAATATAATCATGATATGATATTCTGTGAAAATGAGTCAACATTACATAATTTCCAGATATTCATTTATTTCCCTTACAATTTAGTAGAGAGTTGAGAATAGATAGATATACATAGATAGACAGGTAGGTAGAAAGATGACAGATTATAGATGATGGTAGATAGATAGATAGATAGATAGATAGATGATAGATAGATGGATAGATAGATAGATAGGGGTAGATGATAGATAAGATAGATAGATAGATAGATAGATAGATAGATAGATAGATAGATAGAGTATAGATAGAAAGGTAGAAAATTTAAACCCAGAGATAAAAATTATCAATAATTGTTGCAGAACATTATTTTAAGGTGTGTTAATTTTGTTATTGTTGCATTTGTTTAACTCTGTGGACCTGTGTTACTTTGTCTGAAACACCTGATGGTCTAGTAAAGAACTGAACAGCCAATGGCAAGGCAGGAGAAAGGATAGGTGGGGTTGGCAGTCAGAGAGAATATATAGAAAGAGAAATCTGAGAGGAGAAAAGAAGTAACCAAAGAAGGAGGAGAACTCCAGGGTCCAAGTACCCAGCAACACAGCAAGCCATGAAGTAAGAAACAAAGAAAGTTATACGGGAATAGAAAGAGATAAAAGCCCAGAGAAAAAATTAGGTAGATGGCCTAATTTTGGTTAAAAAAAAAAAGCTGATGAAAAGAAACTCAAGCTAAGTGTTACAGCCACCTGACATGTCAACTAGGGTGGTAGCTGAGTAGGGGATGAGGCTGAGGGAATAAAACAAAGACAGAAAAATAGACAGAGACAGAAAGTCAATAACAGGAGAGCTTCTGATCATGATCAAGCAAGCCCTGAGTTTATTTCACTGTCAGCTTATAAACAAACTGAAAGGCCAAAGTAGAACAACTTACAGCACAGACTGTCTAGCCTGTCCTTGAATCAAGGAAAAGGCAGTTTCATTATCTCAAACACATGCTACCAGCTAACATCAGCAGCCTGCCTAGAATTGTACATTAACTAGGTAACTAGTTCTTTACCACAAAATAATCTCTCACAGCTCCTGTACTTTTCCCAGGAGCCTGATCAGAGCTTCTCACAGCTTCTCAAGAGACTAGAGCAAGCAAGTTTTGAACTCTTTTGGATCTGAATGGACTTCAGATTCAAATAGAGTCCCTGTGGGAAAGTGAGTCACTGTGGGCTTCCACGATTCCCCCTTTTTTAAATTTTAAGACTCCACCAAGTCTCTCAGATGGCTACATTTGTCTTAGGTTATTCTTTTTTTTTTCTTTTCTTTTTTTTAATTTAATTTAATTTTATTTTATTTTAAAATACTATTCAGTTCTACATAATAGCCACAGATTCCCTTGTTCTCTCCCTTCCTGGCCCCCTCCTCTTACCCCCAGCCCACCCCCCATTCCTACCTCCTCCAGATCAAGGTCTCCCCCAGGACTGGGAAGGATCTGATAGACCCAGTCCAGGCAGGTCCAGTCCTCTCCTCCCAGATTGAGCCAAGCGTCCCTGCATAAGTCCCAGGTTTCAAACAGCTAACTCATGCAATGAGCCCAGGACCTGGTACCACTGCCTAGATGCCTCTCAAACAGATCAAGCCAATCAAATGTCTCACCTATTCAGAGGGCCTGATCCAGTTGGGGGGCCCATAGCCTTTGGTTCATAGTTCATGTGTTTCCATTCATTTGGTTATTTGTACCTGTGCTTTATCCAACCTTGGTTTCAACAATTCTCACTCATATAAACCCTCCTCTTTCTCACTAATTAGACTCCCAGCACTCCACATGGGGCCTAGCCTTGGATGTCTGCATCCAGATTCCTCAGTCCTTGGATGGGGTTTATGGCACAACTATTAGGGTGTTTGGCTATCCCATCACCAGAGTAGGTCAGTCCCGGCTATCTCTCCACCATTGCCAGCAGTCTTTTATGGGGGTATCTTTGTGGATTTCTGTGGGCCTCTTTAGCTCTTTGTTTCTTCCTTTTCTCATGTGGTCTTCATTTATCATGGTCTCCTATTCCTTGTTCTCACTCTCTTTTCTTGATCCAGCTAGGATCTCCCGCTCTCCTTCCATCGACCCTAGCCGTTCATTGTTCCCACTCATGTCCAGGCTTTTCATGTAGATCTCATCCATTTCTCCTTGTCTTTCTTGGGGGCCCATTTTCCAGGTGGCCTCACTGGTGATGTGAGTAGCAGTCCAGTCATCCTTGTTCCACATCTAGCATCCTCCTATGAGTGAGTACATACCATATTTGTCTTTCTAAGTCTGGGTTACCTCACTCAAGATGATTTTTTTAGATCCATCCATTTGCCTGCATACCTCATGATGTCATTGTTTTTCTCTGCTGAGTAGTATCCCATTGTGTATATGTGCCACAATTTATTTATCCATTCTCAGTTGAAGGGCATCTAGGTTGTTTCCAGGTTTTGGCTATTACAAACAAGGCTGATATGAACACAGCTGAGCAAGTGCTCTTGTGGTATGATTGAGCATTTCTTGGGTATATGCCCTGGAGTGGCATAGCTGGATCTTGGGGGAGATTGATTCCCAATTTTCTAAGAAAGCACCATGTTGATTTCCAAAGTGGTTGTACAAGCTTGCATTCCCACCAGCAGTGGAGGAGAGTTCCCCTAGTTCCACATCCTCTCCACCATAAAGTGTCTTCAGTGTTTTTGATCTTAGCCATTCTGACAGGCATAAGGTGGTATCTCAGAGTTGTTTTGATTTGCATTTCCCTGATGTTTAGGGATGTTGAGCAATTCCTTAAATGTCTTTCAGCCATTTCAGTTTCCTCTGTTGTGAATTCTCTGTTTAGTTCTAAAGCCCATTTCTCAATTGGACTGTTGGTCGTTTTGATGTCTAATTTCTTGAGTTCTTTATATATTCTGGATATCAGTCCTCTGTCATATGAGGGGTTGGTGAAGATCTTTTCCCATTCTGTAGGCTGTGGCTTTGCCTTGTTGACCGTATCCTTTGCTTTACAAAAGCTTCTCAGTTTCAAGAGGTCCAATTGATTGATTGTTTGTCTCAGTGTCTGTGATACTGGTGTTATATTTAGGAAGTGATCTCCTATGCCAATGCGTTCAAGACTCCTTCCTACTTTCTTGTCTAGCAGGTTCAGAGTAGCTGGATTTATGTTGAGGTCCTTGATCCACTTGGACTTAAGTTTTGTGCACAGTGACAGATATGGATCTATTTGCAGCCTTCTACACGTTGATATCCAGTTATGCCAGCACCATTTGTTGAAGATGCTTTATTTTTTCCATTGTACCCATTTGGCTTCTTTGCCAAAATTATCTGTTCATAGGTGTGTGGGTTAATGTCAGGGTCTTCAATTCTATTCCATTGGTCCACATGTCGGTTTTTATGCCAATACCAAGCTGTTTTTATTACTGTAGCTCTATAGTAGAGCTTGAAGTCAGGGATTGTGATGCCTCCAGAGGTTGTTTTATTGTACAGGATTCTTTTGGCTATCCTGGGTTTTTTGTTTTTCTATATGAAGTTGAGTATTATTCTTTACAGGTCTGTGAAGAATTGTGTTGGTATTTTGATGGGGATTGCATTGAATCTGTAGATTGATTTTGGTAAGATTTCCATTTTTACTATGTTAACCCTGCCTATCCATGAGCATGGGAGATCTTTCCAGTTTCTGACATCTTCTTCAATTTCTTTTTTCAGGGACTTAAAGTTCTTGTCATATATATCCTTCACTTGCTTGGTTAGTGTTACCCCAAGGTATTTTATGTCATTTTTGGCTATTGTAAAGGGTGATGTATCTCCAATTGCCTTCTCAGCTTATTTTTCCATTGTATATAGGAGGGCTACTGATTTTTTTGAGTTGATCTTGTATCCTGCTATGGTGCTGAAGGTGTTTATAAGCTTTATCAATTCCTGGGTGGAATCTTTGGGGTCACTCAAGTATACTATCATGACATGTGCAAATAGGGAAAGCTTGACTTCTTCCTTTCCAATTTGTATCCCCTTAATCTCTTTATGTTGTCTTATTGCTCTGGCTAGAACTTCAAGTACTACATTGAATAAGTATGGGGAGAGTGGACAGCCTTGCCTCGTTCCTGATTTTAGTGGAATTGCTTTGAGGTTCTCTCCATTTAATTTGATGTTGGCTGTTGGCTTGCTGTAAATTGCCTTTATTATGTTTAGGTAAGTTCCCTGTATTCCTGATTGCTCCAAGACTTTTATCATGAAGGGGTGGTGGATTTTGTCAAACGCCTTTTCTGCATCTAGTGAGATGATCATGTGGTTTTTTTCTTTGAGTTTGTTTATATGGTGTATTACATTGATGGACTTTCCTATGTTGAACCACCCTTGCATCCCTGGGATGAAGCCTACTTGATCATGGTGGATAATTGTTCTGATGTGTTCTTGGAGTCTGTTTGCCAGTATTTTATTGAGTATTTTTGCATCAATGTTCATGAGGGAGATCGGTCTGTAGTTCTCTTTCTTTGTTGCATCCTTGTTTGGTTTAGGAATCAGGGTAATTGTAGCCTCATAGAAGGAGTTTGGTAATGTTCCTTCTGCTTCTATTATGTTGAACAATTTAGAGAGTATTGGTATTAACTCTTCTTTGAAGATCTGGTAGAATTCTGCGCTGAAACCATCTGGTCCTGGGATTTTTTTTTTTTTGGTTGGGAGAATTTTAATGAGTGTTTCTATTTCCTTAGGGGTTATTGGACTATTTAAATAGTTTATCTGGCCTTGATTTAACTTAGGTATGTGGTACCTATCCAGAAAAATGTCCATTTCGTTTAGGTTTTCCAGTTTTGTGGAGTAGAGGTCTTTGAAAGATGACCTGATAATTGTCTGGATTTCCTCAATGTCTGTTGTTATGTTCCCCTTTTCATTTCTGATTTTGTTGATTTGGATTCTCTCTCTCTGTCTTTTGGTTAGTTTGGATAAGGGCTTGTCTATCTTGTTGATTTTCTCAAAGAACCAACTCTTTGTTTCATTAATTTTTTGTATTATTCTCTTAGTTTCTAATTTATTAATTTCACCTCTCACTTTGATAATTTCCTGGCGTCTATTCTGCCTGGGAGACTTTGCTTCTTCTTGTTCTAGAACTTTCAGGTGTGCTGTTAAGTCACTAGTGTGGTTTTTCTCCAACTTCTTTATGTGGGCATTTAGTGCTATGAATTCCCCTCTTAACACTGCTTTCATAGTGTCCCATAAGTTTGGGTATGTGGTATCTTCATTTTCGTTGATCTCTAGGAAGTCTTTAATTTCTTTCTTTATTTCTTCCTTAACCCATTGGTGATTCAGGTGAGAATTATTCAGTTTCCATGAGATTGTAGGTTTTCTGTAGTTTTTGTTGTTGTTGAAATCTAACTTTAAACCATGGTGGTCTGATAGAACACAGGAGGTTATTCCAATTGTTTTGTATCTGTTGAGATTTGCTTTGTGGCCAAGTATGTGGTCGATTTTAGAGAAAGTTCCATGGGGTGCTGAGAAGAAGGTCTATTCTTTCTTGTTAGGATGGAATGTTCTGTAGATATCTATTAGGTCCAATTGCATCATGACATCAGTTAAGTCCTTTATTTCTCTGTTAAGTTTCGATTTGGGAGATCTGTCCAGTGGTGAAAGTGGGGTCTTGAGATCTCCCACTATTAATGTGTGGGGTTTTATATGTGATTTAAGCTTTAGTAATGTTTCTTTTACATATGTGTGTGCCCTTGTGTTTGGGGCATAAATGTTCAGAATTGGAACTTCATCTTGGTGGATCATTCCTGTGATGAGAATGTAATGCCCTTCTTGATCTCTTTTGATTGATTTTAGTTTGAAGTCTATTTTGTAGGATATCAGGATGGTTCTGGTGATGATGTATTGCTCTTCATTTTGTTGTATGTACTTCTGCCTTGACGTCTGCCCATCTCCTTGTGGTTCCTTCTTGGTGTTATCAGTGTACTTGTTTCAGAAAGAGCTGACAGATTCAGGAATTCTCTCTCTCTTGTCCAGATGGGAGTTCTCTTGTCCAAATGGGAACTTTGGGGCAGGATGGAAGCTCTTATCTGGACCGAAAGTCTGGGGATGGATGGGTGCTTTTGTCCAGACAGGAAGTCCGGGGTAGGATGTGTGCTCTTGTCCAGAAGGGAAGTCCAGGTCAGGATATGAGATCTTGTCCAGGAGGGAAGTCCAGGGCAAGATGGGAGCCCTCTCTCTCTGGTCCAGAAGGGAAGTCAGGGGTAGGATGGGAGCTGGGGGCCCGTCTCTAAGTCTCAGGAAGTGGCTGGGGTCTCGGGCAGATGGGTATGGAGGCAGGGCGTGGAGATTGCAGGGGCTGCCGGGGGGCTTGGAAAAGGGGATCCCTCCTGTTGGGGCTAGAAGGGGACCTGCCTGGTGGCCAGAACCTGGGGCCAAGTTGGGCAGGTCTTCCTGGATTGGCTGGTACCCAGGGATGGGGTCTGGGTTGGGCCCGGATACTCACCTCTGGTCCAGAATGGAAGTCGGGGCAGGTTATTCTTTACCACACTCTAGTTTTACTCATCACGGGAGCATAAATTCCATCATTCATGTCCTGTCATAGGTTGAAAGGAGGCAGAGAAAACATACCTGTCTTTGACTACCAGACTGTGGTATCATATGTTAGGGATATATGCAGAGTTTTACTCTGTGAAATTCTGAGCCCAATCTCCATAATGAGTTCAATATCAGCTTAAAAATCATAGGCAAACATATTATGCCTAGTATAACACATGCTCAAATAACTACAATACTACTTAAGAGTGATGTGAATAATATCTCTTCAGCTATTTTAGCTGCATTAAAATCCAATTTAGCATTTTTCATTTCTATAATCTCTTGATGTAATTTAGCCAAACCTAAGGATTCATTAAAATCATGTCAAATTCATTAAGATGTGCTTTGACTCTTTCTAATGCAACAACATTTTCATAATACATGGAAGATGTAACACAAATCCATTCTTAAATAGCATGCATTTTAAATGAATTCTAGTTCTTATTCTTTGGAGCATATCATCTAGAAATTTTACCACCTCCTACAAGGCATTCAATTTATGCTTCTTTTTCACATATATGTCTTCCTGAGTCTCTAATGTCGTAGAAACATTCTTATGAAAATGATTAACTATAGCATGAATTGTTAGAAGGTCTTATCAATAAAATCAAACCTGAGGCCAGTTATTGGGGTGAGTGCTGGAAGAACAGAGAAACAGAACACGTCACAGCTTCTTCTCCTCACCAGTTCCTCAGCTGATCCTATTTCCTCAAACTGGAAGCCTCTGAGTCCTCATCCAGAATGAATCTCAGCTGAACTGTTGCTAGAAGCCTAAAAGCTTAACCAGCTCTAGCTCCTTGTCCCCACAACTTAAATATCTTTCTGCTTCCTGCCATAACTTCCTGGGATTAAAGGCTCACTTCCTGGGATTAAAAACTCATTTCCTTGTATTAAAGGCATGAGTCACCATGCCTGGCTGTTTCCAGTGTGGCTTTAAACTCACAGAGATCTGGATGGATCACTGCCTCCCAAGAGATAGAATTAAAGCCATGTGTGCCACCATTTTATGGCTTCTATGTCTAATGGCTGTTCTGTTCTCTGACCCCAGATAAGTTTATTAGGGTGCACAATATTTTGGGGAACACAATATCACCACAATTAACAAACCCCATGGTCTGAATAGATTGAGAAAAATTTACTGAAGCAACTGTGGTAGTAGTAAGCATAATAATAAGAGCTGCAATTACTGCTATAACTAATCCAGCAACATGCTTTTGTCTACCTAAAGCTTTCTTGATTTCTTCAATCACTTGCAACCCTTTATCATCAAGCCATGGATCATTTACATATATTGGCAACATTACAAAAGAAGATGGTTGGGCCCCACAAGGCCCGGGCCTGAGGCCCAGTGTAAATTCCCTAGCCTAGCTTGAGTTTGGTGACCTGTCCTGGGACATGACTTCTGCATGAGTGACTTAGCACTATCTGACCTAGAATTGGCGTCTGCCTAGTAACTGCTGAGCTGGCATCATCTCATTGGCCCGCTATCCTCACCCTATCCCCCCATTACCTCAACCTATATAAGTTCACTCCTGATACAATAAAGTGAGTTCCTGCTTCAACCAGACTCCTGGCCCAATGTGTTTCTCTCTGATGGACAGGGGAGGTCTGGGTCATAAGACACTCATTATCCTGCTCAGCCCCAGGGAGAGACCAGCTGGACCTGTCCTGCCTCAGCCCTACCTGTTGGTCAGACCAACAGAAGGTTATTTTAACACTATCACAGAGGTATGATTAGCCACTTGAGAAGTACAATTAGTAAAAATGCAATTAAGACATAATGCATTAAACACAGAACGATTAATAAAAATATTTACCTCTTCAACTAAAAGAAAATAGGGCAATTTAACACAAGTTAATATAGTCCCCATCAAAAGACAAACAGGTTTTAAAGAACTGGAATGTCCTGCCATTGTCCCCATGGTGGTAGCTAGTTTCCAAACATAAGTTTGTAAAAATCCCATACTATAATATCAAATTCAAGCTGACAGTTCTACGTCCCAAGATTCGGCTGCAAACACAGGATAGGAGTAACTTTAATAATCCTGATTTTCTGACCAGTCAAGAATATGTTGTTGTGTCAGTATACCATCTCCATAATAGAGTTCTGTCAGACACTTGCAATTCTTTTGTGCATGGAAGGAATCATTGAGGAGGTGAAGTTTACTTATCCAATTACCTTGGGGAAGCAATAATTTTGTATAATGAGTCCATTGTTTTTCATGTTCCATTATATATTTTTTAAATCACTCCAATACATCCTTCCAAAGCAATATTTTTTCAGAACATACAGGAATCCCTTTACCATATCCAAAATAAGAAAAATTTTGAGCAAACAGGAATTCTTGAGTGACAGTTTGATCTAATAGCCATTTATCTTTGACTGCCACCATAATCTCTTTTTTTTATTTCCAAATTGCAGGATGTAACACAGGTGGATCAGAAATATAGACCCAATAGGTCTCACACTGGCACCTCTGGATTACTATCAACACCATCGAGATCAGCATCTCCCTGCTTTATACACTGCACCAATCATTCAGTCAACCAACATGCTTCATTTTCATCCTGTGAAAAAACACATACATGTCCTCATCCCCATATTAAAACAAGGTTGGGGCCCTTCCATAAACCAGTGGAAGAATCTATCCATGTCACCTGAACAAATTCTGTGATGGTGCCTTCATGCCAAATTGATCAGTTGCAGATTCTCCAACAGAATCCACATTAAAAAAAATCAAAACAAGTAAGGCATGATTGAATATATTGTGTGGTGACTGAGGGTATGACTCCTCCTATTTTAGTTTTTGAAACTTCATCTTGAAACTGCTGTGGGCTTGCTCAACAATACCTTGTCCTTGAGAATTATAAGGGATACCTGTTTTATGTCCTATTGGCCATTGAGAACAAAATTGATAAAAAGCTTTACTAATATATCCAGATCCATTATTAGTTTTAATAACTTTTGGTCTTCTCATATAGGAGAAACATTTCAGGAAATAAGCAATTACATGTTTGTTGATTTCTCTAGATTGTGCAATGGATATCAAAAATCCCAAATAAGTATCAATTGTCACATGCATATATTTACTTAGACTTCTTTTCCATTAGAAGAGCGATCAGTAAAAACTAAAGGAGCATCCTATACTGAAGTTTGCAATACTTCTTTAGGAAAAATAAAAGAATTCATCGAAGCAAATTGATCAGCAGAAAATGATTATCAATTTGCCCTAATAATTAAGCTAAAGCAATAGTCCAAGAATCATTATTCAATAACCAATCAACTTGCTGTTTAGTAAATGGAATGTTGATTACATTTGGTTCCTTTCCAAAATACCTTCTAGACTCAAGCCTATTTTATTTTACTGTGGCTGCTGCTTCTTTTGGCTATCACCTGGCAAAAATGTTAAGGTCCATCAATGAAATTGGAATCTCTGTGGAACTCCATCCCTGTTATACATTTCCTCAGCTGTTTCTCATGATCCCTTCATGTATGTAAAATCATTAGCATCTGGGTGATTCTTAAATTACAATGTTATCTGCCAGAGCACAGTGCATTCTTGTATAAAAAAATTGAGGTGCATGCAGCTTTAATATTTTATTAAGTAAACATTGTTTTATAAATCTTATCTTTTATAATCCTTATTTTTATGGCATGAACTATCTTATAGAAATCTATCCTAGCCGGGCGGTGGTGGCTCATGCCTTTAATCCCAGCACTCGGGAGGCAGAGGCAGGCAGATCTCTGTGAGTTCGAGGCCAGCCTGGGCTACCAAGTGAGTCCCAGGAAAGGCGCAAAGCTACACAGTGAAACCCTGTCTCGAAAAACAAAACAAAACAAAACAAAAAGAAATCTATCCTAATCCAAAATAATTGAAGCTTGTTCCTTCCTTAGTCTAAAAGGAGATACAATGAACAGAGAGCTCATCAGGACTAAGAGAGGTATTCTTTAACCTTAGTTACAGATTTCCGCACCCACATGGCTTCCCACTTTATGATCAGGTCACCAGCCAAGATGGAGGACGGCTGTGTATTTGCTGTTTAAAATTAAACAACAGTTACATGAACACATACACACAGTTGAATCCAACTTTCATACATACCCATTCAAAGCTAAAAGTATCTTACATTCATACACAGAGTTAAATATAAGTCATACACATGTCCACATACATACACATGTATGTATTTCCATTTTTAACAGAAACATTTTACAGTGAAGAATCATCAGCTGTTTTTTAAAATGAAAAAAAAATCAACCAGTATTAAACTAATATGTTTAAATTCTCAATATATCTTTCAGTTTCCCTTCAATTTCAGCATAGTTCACATCAGGTATAACAGTTCAAACAAGAACAGAAATATATATATGTGTGTGTATGTGTGCATAATAAAAATACACACACACATATATATCACAACAAAATCTTATATTTGCATCAATATACAAAAAATTTTATCAATGTGAAACATCTGAGATTAGCAATAATTTTTCTTCTCTTAACCACTATTAATTTGTAACCAATTCTCTTAAGTCCTGACAAGTATTTGTAACCTATTGAAATCAAATGACCAAAATCCATGTACTTTTTTCATTTTCTGTCGAAGCAATAGCATATTTTTTTCCAAACATAATGTATCTTTGACTTTTATACTAAAGTCAAAGCTTTTCAAAGTATAAAGGCTGGTAATTCAACATTTTTTTCAAGCAATATCAGGACATAGAAGGGTTAAGGTGGGAAGCTGCAGGACAGGAAATGAGACCTTGTTTTTTATCATGGTGAAGAAGAACCTGACTTAGGAAGGAAGGGGGGGGGGATGAGCAGAGAGAATGTCCTTGGCTGCTAGTGTTCCTGAAAAAAATTGTTAACTCCTCTGACTATAGTAATTAACAATTAACCTGAGATTCTCTTTTTGATGTTTGTTCACCTTGTAAATTTTAGGCAGTAAACTCCCTGCTGCTCAGCCTGTAGTTCTAGTCTCTGCCTGCCTGCCTGCCCTGAGGGCATGTACGCCCAACCTCTGTGAAAGCCAGTGGTTGGCTACAGGCCTCTCCTCTGCTAAGGGCCTGATAGTAAGAGAGCTATGGAGGGAAGCTGCCCTTGCCATGCCTCTCTGTTACATTGGAGACAAGGTTTTGCCTTTGTTTCTATAGGAGAAGATAAGCTGTGGATACCATCGAAATTAATAAAGGTTGGATTTGAACAACAGAGACTTCTTAATTAGAAGAGGTGATAGTTCATCAACCAGCATGAGCATCCAGTTTAAACTAACTTATATCATTAACACATGCCTTTTCAATTAATCAGATATAACTTGCCAATAGGGAACCTCCCCAAAGTCAGTCTTGGAAAAAGGTTTTTGCTTTTGTCTTTTAGGAGAATAAAGGCTAAGGAATGCCGGGCGGTGGTGGCGCACGCCTTTAATCCCAGCACTCGGGAGGCAGAGGCAGGAGGATCTCTGTGAGTTCGAGGCCAGCCTGGGCTACCAAGTGAGTTCCAGGAAAAGGCGCAAAGCTACACAGAGAAACCCTGTCTCGAAAAACCAAAAAAAAAAAAAAAAAAAAAAAAGGCTAAGGAATCTTAAGAACACTTGACAAATGAGACAACTGAAGAAAAGGGACAAATCATTTAAAAAATGTCCCAAGAAAATAAATAAAATGGCCTATTGGTATATCTTTGATAAATTTTCATAAGTCTTCCTAAATGTTTGTTTTTGCTCTTTAAAGACATTTAACAATATTGATCTTCTTGTAGTCCCAGTTAAAATTTAAAGCTGGCTCTGGAGTTGGAGAATGGCTCTCTCCTTCTTTAAACCCAAGCATGTTGTTAAAAGGAAAATGCAAACTCCCTATATCATGCCAGAAGAAAGACCCATCTTCTGATATGAGACAGGAGAAAACTCATAAAAAAAGGGACTATTCTATTACTATTAATCTCAATTCTTTGATTCTATTCTGGTTCTTTAAACTTTTTTTAAAGTATGAATTTTATATCAAAATTTATAAGATTCATATATATATGTATGTATTAAACTTTGTTAAGATATTAATGGTCATACAGAGTACTAACTAATTCTAGAAAAAAGGTTTCAATTAGCTGCCTATACATGTTTTTGTGTTTCAGTCTCTATCAGTTTTCTGCAGGAAATCATGGCCAGGCCTAACATCAGCTGAAGTCTCTAGGAAAAAGATGGGACCCCACAACAACAGTAATTCCACATGAACAATAATAATACCACTAAGCTTACAAACATCATCTACAGATCAGCTTTGGACTACAAACTGCTCAGAGCAATTTTGAGATGGCTAGCTGAGACGATCCAGTTTCTAGACTACTTGAATAAGGACTTAAGATATGCCCTAAACTTTGGCATTATGCACAGACTGGACAACAAAGTATATAGCTACCTTTCCTAGAATTTGACAGTTAACCCAAAATTTTTCTTTTCAGAATAAAGAAACCTTCGCCCATATCCAGCAGGGAGCAATTTTAAGAATACGATGCCTATATTCCCAAAGAGGTGGTGTGGGGCAGGTGGTTTTTTGGTCTTTTAATGGGATTTGGGATGATTTTCATTGTTTTGGGGGGTTGTTTACAACTTGTTAAGGGTTAGAAAAAGGGCTAAGCAAAGGAGGTTATATTTATGGTTCTTTTTTAAAAAAGATATATAGAAATAACAGAATAGAGGATAGACTATTTAATGTACTCAGAAAAATAAAGAGAAGATATAGATGCAATATAGATAAAAAGATAGATTATTGAATCTACTTTTAAAAGACATTTATTAGTTTGAAATACTTTACATTGGATTGGATTTTTGTATATTGTATACACATTATATATATCGAGATTGATATTGTTAGAAAATGCCATACATGTATTTCTAATCTTGTTCAAGATATTGTTCTTATACTATTCATTTAACAATATAATGCAATTTGCTAATCCTTGAATGTTATTATTACCAACTATTGGGATATAAATAAATGAAAGTTAGTAGTTAGACATTACAATTGCGAACTTGTAGTCAAATGAGGTATGTTTTCAAGATCTAGCAGATATATATTAGATAGACAGGTCATCTTCTAACCCTTTAGAAATCTACAGAATATGGCATTTAAAATGTTTTAATAACTTAGAATTTTTTCCCTTTTTTTATGACTATGAAACATGTCGGCTCTACTTCAGAGAAAATATGGGCGTTGAAGAAACTGCATATGGAGTTAACTTTTATTGTGGCAAAAGCTAGCCACTGGACAACAAAGTATCCTTGAATCGACTGTTGACAAACAGGACAAAATGGATAGACAGGACATGAAACAAAGGACTACCGATTCTTGCCAAGACAATTGTGGTTGTGGCTTTAGCAACAGGTATCCTCTGAGGCCCGGACATTATGGCACCATCCCTGAAGTGGCCTTTGCAATCCGGAAAAGGTACAGAGCCCCTTTTTTTGAAGGTAGCTGAACTGGCAGTGGACTGATGGCTTCTGATGTGCAGGGGATCAGCAGCTGAAACAGATATTCTTGAAAGAGTAACTAATCTGACAGAGTCTAACCTCTCTGTTGTAGACTGGCATTTATTAGAGGGATGCGGAAAAGAACAGGGTGCCTAGATGAAGCCATACACATAATCCAAGAAGAATGGAGAGCTGAATTAAAAAAAAAAAAAAACATCAGCAATTTCCAGAATTTAAAATCTTGAAGCATGACAGGACACTAGTGGAATTTGGGTGTTTCTGGTACATGGACTGCTCTCACCCAATGTGAGGTTGAACTGTTGACCTTATGTAGCAGGAATCTTAAAAGTTCTTATTAATAAAATCAAACCCGAGGCAAGTTATTGGGGTCCATGCTGGTAGATCAGAGAGACAGAACGAGCCACAGCTAATCTCACCTGGTCAACTTCTCAGCTGGTCTTGTTTCCTCAGACTGGAAGCTTCTGTGTCCTCATCCCCAATGGCTCTCAGCTTAACTGCTGCTGGAAAGCCTGAAGCTTAACCAGCCACATGCTTAACCAGCCAAATGCCTCTAGTTTCTGGTCCTCATGCTTTATATATCTTTTTGCTTTCTACCACCACTCCCTGGGATTAAAGGCTGGCTTTCTGGGATTAAAGGCGTGTCACCATGCTTGGCTACTTCCAATGTGGCCTTGAACTCACAGAGATCCAGAGGAATTTCTATCTCTGGAATGAATGCTAGGATTAAAGGTGTGAGTGCCACCATTTTCTAGCCTTTGTATCTAGTGGCTGTCTGTTCTCTGACCCCAGATAAATTTATTAGAGTACACAATATTTTGGAGAACACAATACCACCACAACCTTGTGTACATCCTACTTCACAAATGAGGCTGTCAGATATGCTAAGCCTATAGGCTGAAGATGATGCCTCAATGCTGTGGAGAAACCTTGGGTGACTGTCCAGTCAGCTGTCTGTTTCTGTCAACTCACAAGTTTTTTGGAAGCTGCTTAAGTGCACTTTCTGTTTTTATGTTTTTTAGGTAATATTATTTACTTCTTAGGTCTCTGAGGGAGTTGAAGATTAGATAGTTATAGTTATAGAAGATTAGATAGTTATAGTTATCATTTTTCTTGTTAAGAATTTCAGAAAAGAAACTCACTAAAGAAGTATAAGTGTATAAATTTGAAAGACATTATAAGATAGTTCTGTTAGTAATATGTGTTAGGATAGAAAATGAATCAGGTACATTTTGTACTTACCCAAATAGGATAGATAATGGAATTATTTTCTCTGCATTTGTCAAATCCAAATTGAATAGACATTGTTTAGGTATTTGTTGCTTGTATATACTGTATATAGTTATTGTACTTATTGTATATAGTTTTTCTTATATCAGTTATAACTTTTTTTCCTTTTTTTCTTTTTATTAGAATAGAAAGGGTAAATGTGGTGATATTTTATTTGTGCTGAAATGTGATTTTATTTGTATGTTTATAAATAAATTTACATGGGGGTCAGAGCTAATAGCAAGCCATTTAGCAGAAATCTGACAGTGGCAGCACATGCCTTTAATCCGATCACATAGCAGGCAAAGTCTCTGTGTATTCAAGAGCACAGCCAGCATGGAGACACATGCTTTTAATCCCAGTACCAACCACAGAGACCTGGAGGTCTGTATAAACAGGCAGTGATGAGGAAGTCATGTGGTTGGGTTTAGAACCATTGAGAAGGCAGAACAGAAAGGCAATAAAAAGATGGGTCACACAGGAGAAGGTCTCTATCTCAGGGGAAGGATGGCATAGACTGGTAAGCTAAAGGCTATTCACTAGTGCTCTGTCCTCTTGGGCTTTTAACTCTTTATGTGGCTCTGTGTTTCTTATTTAATAAGACTGTTTAGAATCACATCTATACCTCTCTCTCCTTCTCTTCCAGGAAAATGAGGGAGGTTAGTAGACAGAAACAAATAACAATAACACAGACAACCAGGTACTGGCACATTAGCACTGAGATGACTGCCTCGTTCATGGCTCACAAGCTCATCTCAGTTCAATCAGAGGAACCCAGTGCATTTAAACACATGGAACAGAATAATAATATAGTAACAGTCAGAACACAGACCAAGAGAGAGAGCACTCCCATTTACATTTATTGGCTGGCTGTGAATAGATCTGAAAGGAGACACCTGCCTAACAGCTTTCAGTCGTGACCTGCTTAATCTCTCCAGAGGAAACTTTCATAATCAGAAGTGCAGGAGGGGGAGAATCTTTATCATGATACTTAGTAGCCACTTTATCTAATTCCCCCTCACCACCAGGCTCTAACTTATCATTATACTCAGATAACTTTGTAAAAGCATCCACATAAATCAGTCCTTCTGGCAGAGCCGAAGGTTTAGTTTCAGTTTTACTTGATTCAGGAAACACTATGCCTTTCACAACATATCCATAGAAAGTGTCCAGAGACTAAAGACATTTATTAGAGCTTTTATTCTGGACCATGCTTATCATAATACTGCTGTATTTTGTTTCCTATATGCCCTCAAGAATCTGCATCCAAGGTTCCTTGCTCAGGAAACTAAGGACAAATCTTCTCTAAAATTCTAAAATTTTACACTGTTGCTACTACCCAACTTTGGCACCTCTGGCCTTTAAAATATCTTTAAGTAAATGTACAAATATCTGTTTACTATTTCCCTGGACCATGTTTATATTTGCACTCATACTCGAGTTACTCTTTATTTATATTATATCTGACAACTGCTTTTACTGCACTTCTGCTTTTATTTATATGACAATTACTCCTGAATTACTCACCACACTTCCACTTTTCCCGAGTGCACTCACTTTACTACTATGGTGGCATTCATGGTTATTCCCAACATCGAGCCCCAAGGTCAGGCACCACTTGTGGGAGCCAGCCAACATGTCAACTACGGGTAGCTGAATAAAGCATGAGGCTGAGGAAAAAACAGAGATAGAAGAATAGACAGAGACAAAATCAGTGCTGGAGGGCTTCTGGTCAATACCAAGCAAGCCATAAATTTATTTCACAGTCAGGTTATATACAAACTGAACAGCAAAATCAAGGAACAGTTTCCTTACTTCAAACATGTGCCACGTGGTAATATTAGCAGCCTGCCTAGAATTGTGCATTATCTAGATAACTAGTTCTCTCCCACAAATTCATTAGGACTTTCTCATAACTCCTGTACTTTTCCCAGGAGCCTGATCAGAGCTTTCTCACAGCTTCTGAAGAGACTAGAGCAAGCAAGCTTTGAACTCTTTTGGATAAGAATGGACTTCAGATTCAAACTGTGTCCCTGTGGGAAACTGAGTCACTGTGGGCTTCCACAGCTGAGGCAGGACCTTTATAGTTATAAATAAGCCTCCATGTGTGGTTTATTTGGGAGCTTGGTGGTGGGTCCTCAAAAAGAGTAAAAAAGAGCAAAAACAAACAACAATTAAGGATTGAACAGCTGGATGCTTATATCAACATAATGCCAATTTCTCATCCTAGGCCTGATCATAAAAGCTTATGAACCCTTCTTAAAGAAACATGAATTGAAGATAGAGAGATGGCATAGCAGTGAGGAATGATTCTGGCTTTTTCAGAGGACACAAATTTATATCCATTTCAAATGGCTTTCAACCACCTGTAACTCGGAACAAGGTATTCATCCTTTTACTGTTCTCTGAAGGTACCAGAACAAATGCAGCATAAGCATATTCTCTTTCTCTCTCTCTCTCCCCCCTCTCTCTCACATACACACACACACACACACACACACACACACACACACACACATAAACACATACACCATAACCATAAGTATTAAGAACTTGAAAACATAGATTTTATAAAAAGAAAAAAGAATAGAGTTGTTAAAAATGTGGAATAGGCAAGATCTTTTGAGTTACTAATGTGCACACATTTTCCAAATTTACTTATTTTTTGCTTTCTTTTGATTTCAGACATTAATGATTTCACACAAAAATGAAATGGTGTCCATTAATATTTACTGTACTATCATTAAGTGATTTTATTTTACATTGTAATATATATTCAGACATGCAGATGGTAAATTCTGACTAAGGATTTAAGTCTAAGCCTAAAGTGGTTGGTTTCTCTAGCAAAGCAATCAGATAAAAGCTAGTATCCTACCAAAACATTCTGTTGTGATTGTTTTTCAAACTTAAAAATAGATTTGTTCATGATTATCCATTAGAAATTAATAAAAAATAAGACATATCCTAAATCATATTACCCTGAGAGTATCACTGTTTGCAGGTTTATTTTTTCTTATATTCTATTACATACATGATTTTGGTAAGCCACCTCTTCTAGGACATAGAGAATATAATAGAAGAATAGGAGATGCCTTTGGAGCAATTTGACAATGAAAAAAATTGGGACAGCAATGTAATTAAGAAATGCACAAAATTTCATCATAAAATAAGAAACAGATAAAACACTGACTATATGTATCAATGTAATATTGAAAGAATTCAGCTCATTAACAACAGATGGCATCTCTTTGTTAGGTAATGGGTTTCTTTCATATGAAGGTCAATACCATTTCTAGAACTGGTTTTCAAGTTCATTTAATTATCTCCAAGCAACAGCATAAACTTTGACTAGCACTCTGTGCATTTATACTGTGATTCTTCTGTGATGATTCCCTATAAATTCTGTGACATTTTTTTCTCACCAATGATACCTCTATTGCAATAAAATATGTTATATCATATGAGATAGGCAATAATGACCTTGCCTTTCAGCATAGGCATGGAATAGAGCCCTTTCTTGGTTAGCATCTCACTCAAAACTTATATACAAATCATCACTTCTCAGGAAAAGAAGGGAATATTTTTTTCCACTTGGTAAATATGTACTCTCCAATTTCCCAAAAGGCATACTAGATGCTAAACTTCCTATTTCGTGGTAAGAAATGAGATGTGCAATAACTTTTCCCTCATTTTTGTAGGTATAGTTCAGTCTGTTGTTTCCCACAGTTCTGTAAAATACTCAGAACTTTTCTGGAATTAGGATGAGGAAGAGAAGTTCTTTTCACAAAGGGGATAAATAAAAATGTGTGAAAACTCTGAGGATTTGAGATAAAAAATATTTAGCTGCAACAGTTTAAATTTCGAGGTATATATTAACACAAATTCAGGATGATTAAATTACCAAATATTTAAATATTGATGAGGTCATTATTCTTTATTTTTATGTTTCTTTATTTTCAGGTCTACGATTCTTTGGCAAATCAATGTTTATATATGTGTCTTAAATAGTATTACTTGATACTCCTTAGTCATTTGTAGGGATTAATAATTCATTGGTAGAGCAGATTGTTGTAACATTCTGCATGATATTTGGAATGTTAAGATCTTTCCAGACTATTGAGATAAAATGTAGGAGAACAATACCTTTGGGACAATATCATATTATTTTCTATACCTCGTTAATGTGAAAGTTTCAACCAAACTTTCCAAATGCGTATGAAAATGTATTTCACATGTGTACAATGAATATGATGTATTTTATGTCCTCATTTCAAAGATAAAATGTATATTACAACTGCCAATGGTGGTACAGATTGGTGTAATTTGTGTTTTCTGTTGTCATCTTCTAAGATAGATTTTGCTTCATAGAAGTAAGACCCATCAACCCGTGTGCTTCAGAACTGTAGGAGTATCACCAATATCTAATGTTTATAACATGATAGTTTATTGATTACTATCTAATTTTCAGTAGCTAGTGAACTCAGTGAAATGATTTTGATTTCTCTTTCTCCATGATAGTTCTTACTCTATGTACTAAGGAATCAAATTTGACATGTGTCAGTTATCAAGTATAGGCTTTCCAAACACACACACACACACACACACACACACACACACACACACACATATATATATATATATATATATATTCTTTTATGAAATATTTGTTCAAGTTTCATGTTTGATTATGGATTGTATGTGTTTTGTTACATTGTTATTTATTATTGTGCTGTTATTTATATGTTATTTCATTAATTTATTTGTACCTATCATTACATAGAAAAGACCTTTCTACATCGTGTAGTACTCATGTATACTTGTTATGTAGATATTTTTCATTTCTGTTGTCAACATAACAAGTACTAATACAATTGGTTGGAAATACACCAATTATTTCAAGAATTGCCAGATTTTCAACAGTGTCTGCACCATTTCTTTCATTCCATCATCAGGGAGTAAAGGTTTTAATATATCTGTATACTCAGTAGTAATTATTATAATTTTATTTAAATCTATGACAGGAAATGTGTATTTCATTATAATTTGAATTTCTGCTTTCCAAATTTTTAATGATACCAAATGATTTTACATGTTCTTTGTGTTTGTTTGTATTAAAATGATCTCCATAGACTCATTGAGATTGGCACTGTCAGAAGATCAGGCCTTGTTGGAAGAAGTGTGTCACTGAGGGTGGGCTTTGATGTTTCAACTGCTTAAGTCAGTCACAGCTTCACTCTCTCCTCCTACTGCCTACTGATCCAAATGTGAAGCTTTGAGCTCCTTCTCTAGCCCCATGTCTTTCCTGTCTGCCACCATGTTTCCCACTATGATTATGATGGTCTACACTTCTAAACATTTAAAACAGTGTCAAATAATATTTTCCTTTACAAAATTTGCTTGGTAATGGTGTCTTCTCATGGCAATAAAACCCTAAGGAAGAAGTTGGCACCAGGAACTGGGTATTCCTGTGATAGGCAATTGACCTTGTTTCTTTTGATGGAATGTAGATGTCTTAGGGTTTCTATTGCTGTAAAGACAGATCATAAGCACAGTAGCTTTTATAAGGAAAACACTTAATGAAGGAGGGAGCTTGCTTACGGTTCAGAGGTTCAGTCCATAATCATCATGTTGGGGAGCATAGCATACATCCAGACATAGTTTTGGAAAAGTCTTACATCTTTCAGGCAACAGGAACTACAAATGAGAGAATCTTGAGCAAAAGAGACCACAAAAGACCACCACCATAATGACATATACCCACTCCAACTGAAAGGGAAAAATCAGTAGCCATCTTGAGAGATGCATCCCCCTCCCCTCCTCCAAAGGTATTTGCTGACCAGCAGTTTTAGAAGTGATCAGAAATTGAACTTATAAGGCTGGGATAATAAATCTATGTATCCTGGACTTGGGAAAACAAGATATGGAGAGTAATGGGCTCAACTCACCAGAAGTTGACCTTAGAGGAGTGTAGGACTGCAACAATAAATCTGAATGTGTCAACAAAAGCAGGACATAGGGAATAAAAATTTATGTCTCTATAGATATCCTGAATCCTGTTAGCAATTAGTAACCTTATGCTTGCCTCACCCCTAGCCCCCTTGTCCAATCCCAAGCTGCATGTAAACTTTTCCTATATATACCACTTAAAGTGAATGCTCAGAGCCATTCTCCTCCACCCACTGTGTTGGATTTTGGATGGCATGTTGGATGGCAGACCAAGCTTGCTTGTTTTGTTCATAAAAACCTCTGTGTGCTTGCATCGGGTAATGGCTCTGTGATGGTCTTGCTTGGGGAGTCTTGCGACCTGGGCCCAACACAACAAAGCCAGCCATACTACCTAAGAGTACCACACCTTATGAGCTGATGGGGGCCAATTACATTCAAACTACCACAGTGGATTTTGGATTGGATACACAGAAGGTTCCCAAGGAGAAAGATATTAGTAAGTGTCCTAGAGATAGGGATAGTTTGGTGAAGAATCTAGATGATTTCTGTCTTTGTCCAAAATAATCTGCCAGAGGTTAAATTGAAGACTTATGGACTGATAGCTTTGGCAGGGGAGATTTTCAAACAGCCTAGCATTGAATGTTGTTGCTTGGTTATTACTGGCCATGCTTTTTTTTTTTTTTTTTTTTTTTTTTTTTTTTTTTTTTTTTTTTTGGTTTTTCGAGACAGGGTTTCTCTGCGTAGTTTTGCGCCTTTCCTGGAGCTCACTTGGTAGCCCAGGCTGGCCTTGAACTCACAGAGATCCGCCTGCCTCTGCCTCCCGAGTGCTGGGATTAAAGGCGTGCGCCACCACCGCCCGGCAAAGAAATTGGTTTTTTTTTTTGTTTTTGTTTTTTTTTTTTTTTGGTTTTTTTTTTTTTCGAGACAGGGTTTCTCTGTGTAGCTTTGCGCCTTTCCTGGAACTCACTCTGTAGCCAGGCTGGCCTCGAACTCACAGAGATCCGCCTGCCTCTGCCTCCCGAGTGCTGGGATTAAAGGCGTGCGCCACCACCGCCCGGCTACTGGCCATGCTTAAGCAGATATATAATGCAAGTGAGCAAGCCAAGCAAGGAAAAATACAAAATGTACTGTGGAAGAAGAAAGGGATCACCAGGAAAACGTTTAAAGAAGAGCCTGATCCTAAATAGAATAAGGGATTGGTGACATTAGGGCAAACCCCCACCCAACTAAGCTTCTAATTTGTGAAAAGGAATTAAAAAAAAAAGTTTTTTTGGTCAGATGTGGTTTTTACATGCTTTAATCCTAGCACTTAAGGGCAGAGGTGGTTGGATCTCTGACTTTGAGGTCAGCCTGGTCTAAACAGTTCCTTAACAGCCAAGCTTAGGCAGTGAAGGAAACCATTGAAAACAGAAAGCTGGTGAAAATGTATTTGAACAAGTGAGTGCCATTCCAACCAAACAAGCAGAACTTGGTAGTATCAGCTATGTGTTCCTGTGTTTCTGGTTTTAGCATCAAGGATACAAGAAAGCAGTTTTGAAATCTCTCTGTGTGGCTAAGGAAAGCTGCTGAGGCTGGTTATGTGTAAGGGGTGTACCTGCATGGAGGCCCACAGAGGCCACTGTGTGAAGCTGTGAAAGTGAAGCCTGGATTGCTTTAGAGACCCAAAGATATTGGAGATGCCAGCACTGTGTGATACCTGCATGGAGAGATGCTGACAAGGAGAACAGGCCAAAAGATAGAAGTGCGTTTCAGTCAACAGTGTTGAAAAGAGTTGGAGATCTGAAGCATTCATTGATATCAAACATGGAAATGCAGAATTTGGAATTAACCAGCTGGATTTTGGTTTGCTTAGCTTTCACCGAATATTTCCTCATTACATTCCCTTTCTTCCCTTTTAGAATGGTAATGTATACTCTGACACTGTATGTTGGAAATATGTGATCTATTTTTTTCATTTTAATTTTATAAAATTAACAGTTTATAATTTTAATTATAAAATTAAAGTTTACAGTAAACAGATTGCCAAGAGCCTCAGAAGTGACTTTCAATGTGGAGACGGTGATACATTACAGACTATGGATGAGGACTTTTGAAGTTGAACTGAATGCATTTTTGCATTATGATGTTGTTTTATCTTTGGCATAATGGCTGTGCCTTAATCTACTATTATTTCAACCAGCAATGGTGACTTTGTAGTTACCAGCCTATTTCTCTAGCAGCAGCCTGGCCACTCAGGCAGAATTCTTTTCCCCAGGCACCACCTCTGTCACTGCACTAAATGTAGCTTTACCTAAATCTCTATCATTATTTTTATAAATAAGACTAGAGATTCAAAGCCTGTGGTGAAAACCTTGGAGCTCAGGGAGGATGAGTAGCAAAACTAGCTAACCCCTCTCTTTAGTGGCATCTCCAAAAGACCCATGCTTCAGCTCTGATGAATCAGAAAATGACACCTTACTCCAAACCTCCCTTCTATTCCCTGAGTTTTTCTATCTGTTCTGGATGCCTTATTATGCTCTATGATTACTTTCTATCAACTACTTGCTAACTCAGCCTCCTGACATAAGTGTTTTATGCAATCAATAAAAATGCATACTCAGTGTTCAAAATGTGATTGAATATCCCCCAATTCCCCCCTTTTTGTCTAAATAAAAAGCAATGGTTTAACTCTAACACAGTTAAACTATGTACAATAAGAACAATTTTCACATATAGATTACACTCACAATGTCCAAACCATTTTATTTTTTGCGAAATTTAGAGAAACTTCTCTCTTTATATATACTATCTTGGTGAGTTGAAATTTTTGTACCTAATTCAATTTCATCCTAAACTTGAATTATCAACCCAAACCTGTATTTTTAGACCTCAAAACATTTCTTAGATAAAGAATTTAAGCTTTAATGTCTCTCAGCCTTATATATCTTATACTTCTTTTGTGAATTTATTTTCTGGATTTGATAACAAGGAAAACTATGACTATAACTATCTTATTTTCAACACCATCAAAAGATCTGAGAATGATAAAATATTATCTGAGTAAATAGAGAGTGCCTAGTAAACAACTTCTAAAACTCTAGAATAACAGAACCAGCTGATGGCCTGGACAGTCACACAAGGTTCCTTTGAAACATGGGGCATCTGTCTTCAGCCTATAGGCCTGGAATATGTGACAGACTTTTCTGTGAAGCAGGAATTTTGAAGGACTGTCTTACCTTGTCTTGGCAAATTTTGGCAGTCTCCTTATTTCATGTCCTGCTTGTCCAATTTGGACAGCATATTGTCAGCAGTCAAGGCAAGGCAGTTTCTTGCCCAGTGGTGAATTTTGCCACAATAAAAGCAAACTTCATATGGAAGTTATTCAATGCCCATCACCTTCCTTGAAGTAAATTGGTGCTGCCAAGAACAGCATGTCTCACTGTCATGAAAGCATTGGTTATTAAAACTTCTGTAATGCCATATTCTGTAGGTCTCTGAAGTGTTTGAATACCATCTATCTATTTATCATATATCTCTCTTTAACCTTGAAAACATACCTAACCTGGCCATAAATGTGATTGTTAAAATGACTAACTACTAACCTGTATTTCTTACTAATTATTCTAAATAGTTTAAAATAATAACTTTCAAAGACTAGAAATTTTCATTACATTTTTAGAAGAGCTGCATAGGTACAATAACTTAAAACAAGAGTTGAAACAAATATAATATATGACAAGTATAATCTTAAATTCATATCAATATATAATAATCCATACCAATGTAAGATTTTGAGATTAATAGTTGCTTTTTAGTTTAAAGTAGATTCAATAATCTATACTTTTATCCTATCCTTTCCACTATGATATGGATACACGCTGATGGTAGCCAGGGATTGGAATATGGTGGTTTGAATGGAAATACCCACATAAGCTTCTATGGTTAGGGCACTATAAAGAGAAGTGGCCTTGTTGTAGTAGTTGTGCCCTTGTTGAGGAAGTATGTAATTACAGTGAGCTTTGAGTTTTCAAGTACTGAAGGCAAGGCCCACTGTTCACTCTCTTTTTTCTGCTGCCTGCTGATTCAGAATTAGAACTCTCAGCTCCTTCTCCAGCATCATATCTGCCTGAATTCTGCTGTCATGCTTCCTACTATGAAGATAATAGATTAAACCTCTGAACCTGTCAACCAGCCCTATTTCAATGTTTTGCTGTATAAATGTTGCCCTGGTCATGGTGTCTCTTCACAGCAATAAATCCCTAACTTGTTAGCTATTTATATATATCTTCAAAATTACATATTCTCTTAGAAAAATACATTATATGCATTTTTATGTGAATGTGCAAGTAACAAAGACATTACATGGAAATCAGAAGCAACTTGCAGAAATCAGTTTTCTCTTCCACTTTGTTAACCTGGAAGTTCACCTTGATGGTAATGCTTATTAGCAAGCACTTTTATCCTCTGAGTCAACTCACCATTCCATTCTTTGCAATTCTTAATTAGTTATTGATTGATTCTTTACATTACAGATTAAAAAAAGTTCTTCTTTATGTGTTTGAAGTCTTTCACAAACACACATTTTGCAATACCTTAAATAATACTGTGGATTTTCCTTTTGCAAACTTGATAGAGTCATTTGAATCAGAAATATTTAAAATTTAAGATCAAATAAAATTGATCTAACTTTCCATTTGTTGCTTATGTTTTAAGGAGATGTGAATAAACTCATTTCAAAATTAGTGATCAGGAGGATATAATTAAGGGTAAATTATCTTACCACTCCTGTCAAGGTGGACAGACATAATAGTTAACTAAGTGCTTCAGAGAACAGTGAGGGGAGCCAGAGGTCTAGGGATGCAGGAAACACATTAAGATTGCTTCATAATATATATTTTTTCTCTCTGGCATATTTTTATTTTCACAAACAAGGCATAAGATATGAACAAAACACTTCATTCCTTAGATTATTGCAGATTCACTGGCTGATGAAACAAAATTAGAGTTCAAGGATCCTAATTAATATAGAGCTAAAGATTAAAAAAAAATTCACTTAAGGGAGATTTCAGAAAATTATCACTAATTTGTGCAAGAAACCCTTTATTGAGCTGGTCTTGTACCACAAACTAGAACAAAATGAGTAGTACATGAATTTGATTTTCAGAGGTGAAATATATTGTAAACATCAATGGAAATGTGTTCTTATAGAATAATATCCAGAAATCAGTTTATTTTAGCTTGTTACATGAAGGATTCAATCACTTGTTTGAAGTAAAATTTTAGATGATTATTTATTAAATAAAGGAATATATTCTTTTTTTTTTTTTTTTTTGGTTTTTCGAGACAGGGTTTCTCTTGTGTAGCTTTGCGCCTTTCCTGGAACTCACTTGGTAGCCCAGGCTGGCCTCGAACTCACAGAGATCGCCTGCCTCTGCCTCCCGAGTGCTGGGATTAAAGGCGTGCGCCACCACCGCCCGGCGAGGAATATATTCTTACACTTCTTGACATCCATAAGAGTTAAATAAAAACTTTGAGGGGAAAAATAATACATTCACATTCTAAATTTTCAAAATACCTGCCTTGCATAAAAAAAATACAAGTTTTAAATAGAATGAACAGAAACAAAATAATACTGAAGATACAATTGTTATCAAATATGGCTTTAAAATAAGCTACAGTTAGGTTTCCAAGTAATGGATTAGAAGAGAGAATTTCTTCGGTGTTATGCACCATATAATAAATTATTAAAATGAAAATTTGATAAGTAATACTACAGTAATCAAGATTATGTGGTAACAGGGTTTACCATTTGTTATTGGAAAACCAATAATTGTGCTTTCCCTGGAAAATATAATTTCTCCTACTTGCAGCATTTCTTTGTTGCCTGTATTTTTTGTTTATGATTGAGGATTTTGAGGCAGAGAAGAGTAGGAGAAATTATGTACAATCTCAAAAAAAAGATAAAGGTAGACATTGGAATTATGTGTCTCTAAGCCAATGACTAAATCCTAGGAGCACTGAAAATATCTGAACCTATAGAAAAGCAGAGGACAAATACTTTCTCAGAAGTGTCAGAAGGAGTTATGTCTGATGACATATTGATTTGTATTTCTCAATCATTAAACTGGGAATGCGTTGACTTTTGTTTCTATAAACTATATAGTTTTCTTGTAATTTCTGACTTTTTACCTAACAATACTAATAAAACTACCATTTTCATTTAAAAAGACAATAATGTGAATATAAGGTTGGCACAAGTACTTAGTGGTTGAATGCAAATACTTGGAGCCACAAAAAAATATATCAAAATGCAAGTAGAAGAGGACACATAACGGAGAAATTTTGAATACTGTTGAAAGAACATGAAGAAAGTTTTGCTTGCCTACAGTGGCAGTTTTGATAGATTCAATAAATTCATTGTTTTCAGTTAAATTTTAATTTTATATAAATGTATATTTTGATATCAGAATTCTTGTTCATTTTATTGCAAATAGATTTTTTTCCATACAATATATTCTAATTATGTTTTCTCTTCCCCTACTCCTCCCAGTTCCTCCCCATATTCCCTCTAATTGGGATTTACCCCCTTCTCTCTCTGCTTAGCAAACAATAAAGCTTATAAGGGACAATGATAAATATAAAGTAAAACATGGTAAGATATAACAAACAGTTCAAAATGCTACAAAACAAAATAAAAATAGGAAAACAGCCCAAGAAATGCAGAAGAATAAAGTAGAGATACATAGACAGAATTGATCCCACACTTAGGGATCCCACAAAACTACCATACCAGAAGTCTTAATATATATGAAAAGGACCTGCCAGGTAAAGAAGATTAATTAATTAAATTTAAAAAGAAAAAGACTCCTGTCAAGACATTGGAGAAAAGGAACCTCCCAGGATACCTGTGGTTTGTCTTTTTGGCCATCTATCACTGGTTTTGTGTACCCAATGAAGAAAACTAAATTACTAAATTTTCATTTGCAATTAGGTGTCAGTTAGAGATTACTTTCACATTAGGGATGATGCACGTGTCCAGTTCTTTCAAATCTAGGCCCCATCTGTACCGACCTGTGCAGGCTCTCAGAATATTGTCTCAGTCTTTGGAGTTACATGCAAGGTCCTTCTGTATTTACAAGGCCTTATTTGCTGTTTTTTCCAATCCCCTGACTCTTAAACTCTACCCACCTCCTCTTCCACAGGATTCTATGAGCCCTCAAGAACGGGTTTTATGAAGAGATCACATTTAGGAGCCAAGGTTAGTTGATTCTGTGAGTTTTCTTTTAGTATCCTTGATTCCTCTGGCTCTTACAATTCTTCTGCCAACACTTCTGCAGAATTCCCAAACTCCACCTAATGCTGGAATGTGAGTATGCATCTGTTTCCATCAGTTGCTGGATGAAGTCTCTCTTATGACAATTGGGCTCACCACCAATCTATGAGTATATGATTTCCTTTTTAAGGGCTGAGTAATGATCCATTGTGTACATGTGCCACATTTTCTTTATCCATTCATCTGTTGGGACATCCAGATTGCTTCCAACTTCTCACTATTAGGAAGAGAGCAGCAGCAATGGACATGGTTGAGCAAGTGTCTCTGTGGTATGATGAAGAGTCCTTTTGGTATATGCTCAAATGGTATAGCAGGATCCTGATTTAGAGAGATCCCTACATCTTCTTGAGGAACAACAAAAAATGTTTTCCAAAGTAACCTTACAAATTTACAGTCCTGCAAGCAATGGATAAGTGTTTCCTTTACTCCATATCTTTAACAACTTTAGTTATAATTTGCTTTATTAATCTTAGACATTCTGATGGGCATAAGATAAATTCTTCAAGTAGTTTGATTTATATTTTCATGATAACTAGAGAGTATGAATGTTTCTTTAACCATATCTGTCACTTGAGTTTCCTCTATTGATAATTCTGTTTAAATACATACCACATTTTTACACTTTTTAAAAATTTTTGATTTATTTTCCATACAGACCAAAGTTTTCCCTTTCTCCTGTCTTCTCATTCCCTCCCCCACCTCTCATCTACCACCTCAGCCACTACTACTCTGTCTCCACTTGAGAGGGGTAGGACACCAATGGAGTCAACAAAGTATGGCACATTAAGTTGAGGAAGGAACAAGTCCTTCCCCTTACATAAAGGCTGGCAATGCAATCCAGCATGGAAAATAGGTTCCAAAGAGCCAGCTCAAGAGCCAGGGACAGGTCCTGATCTTACTGCTAGGAGCCCCACAGACCAAGCCACACAATTTTCACACATATGCATAGGGCCTATGTTGGTCCCATGCAGGCTTCCTAGCTGTGGGTCTAGAGTCAATGAGCTTCAATGAGCTAAGTTCAGCCATCTCTGTGCGTTCTGTCATGACCTTGACTCCCTTGGCTCGAACAATTTCTCTATTTCAGCAGAACTCTCAGAGCTTGGACCAGTCCTTGTTGTGAATTTCTACTTCTGCTTACATCAGATAGATGGACTTCTGATGATAATCAGGTAGTCATCAATCTGATTATGGGGTAAGGCCAGTTCAGGCAGTTTTCCACTGTTTCTAGGAGTCTTACCTGGGTTCATAATTGTGGATTCCTGAGAGTTTCCCCTTCACCAGGTTTCTTGCTAACCCCAAAATGCCCATCAAGATATCTCTTTCATTACTCTCCCTCTACTGTCCTGCCCCCCACCCTGACCAACTTGTTCCCTCATGTTCCCATCCTCACATTCTCTAAACCAGGCTCCAGTTTACCTTGGAGATCTCTTCTATTTCCTCTTTCCAGGGAAATCAATGCATTCCTCTTCGGGCCTTCCTTGTTACTTAGCCTGTCTGGGGCTGTGGATTATAGCCTGGTTGTCCTTTAGTTTATAGCTTCCCACTAATGAGTGAGTATATACCATTTTGTCTTTCTGGGTCTGGGTTACCTCACTCAGAATGACTTTTTCTGATTTTGATCTATTTGCCTGCAAATTTCATAATATCATTGCTTTCGACCATTGAATAATACTCCCTTGTGTATATGTACCACATTTCTTTATCCATTCTTCAGTTGAAGGACATTTAGGTTGTTTCCAGGTTCTGGCTATTACAAATAATGCTGTTATGAACATAGTTGAGCGTGTGTGTCCTTGTGGTATGATTGAGCATCCTTTGGTTATACGCCCAAGATTGGTATAGCTGAGTCTTGGGAGGTTGATTCCCAATTTTCTGAGAAATCACCATATTGATTTCCAAAGTAGCTGTACAAGTTTACACTCCCACCAGCACTGGAGAAGTGTTCCACTTACTCACATCCTCTCCAACATAGGCTGTCATTATTGTTTTTGATCTTAGCCATTCTGACAGGTGTAAGATGGTATCTCAGAGTCATTTGATTTGAATTTCCCTGATTGATGAGAATGATGAGCAATTCTGTAAGTGTATCTCAGCAATTTGATAATCTTTTGTTGAAACTTCTGTTTAAATCTATACACCACATTGTAATTGTATTTTCTGGCATTTTGGTGTCTAGTTTCTTGAGTTCTCTTTATATTTTGAAGATCAGCCCTCTGTCAGATGTGTAGTTGGTGAAGATCATTTCCCATTCTGTGAGCTGCTGTTTTGTCTTACTGACAGTGTCCTTTCCCATATAGAAGCTTTTCATAACTTCCTGAATATAACACCAGTATTACAGACACTGATATTGACAATTAATCAATGGACCTCCTGAAGTTGAAAATCTTCTGTTAGGCAAAGAACAAAATACTTCTAATAGCTCCTTGAAGACATATTTGAAAAAGGATAGTTTGGTTTTTTTTAATTTATAGATTTTCTTTAAGCACCAAGTGAAAAATTAGGAGTTGTATTTAAATTTCTCAAGAAATAGTCATTCATAATCCAGTCTTTCTTGTGGTATTAATTGAGTAAATACTTTTTGAGCAATGTTGTATAAACTTTTGTAATTGATATGTAAATCATATTAAACAAACAACTAACATGTTACAAACAAAGTTTAGGTTTATTTTATGCAATATGAGAATATATATATATATTTTGGTTTTTCAAGACAGGGTTCTTTGTGTAGCTTTGCGCCTTTCCTGGAATGCACTTGGTAGCACAGGCTGACCTTCAACTCACAGAGATCCACCTGGCTCTGCTCCCGAGTGCTGGGATTAAAGGCATGCACTACCACCACCCAGCAAGAAGGAATGTTTACAAGAAAATATTATGTATTTAAACATCATGTGTATAACAATGATTCTATATTTTCAAATATATGCACATTTGTATATTAATTTCAATATATTATTTCTTGCTTATATTCCAAATTCTATGTCTGGTGACACCTTTATAGGTCACTTGGCCTTTTTCCTTGGCTGCTCTTAATATTCTTTCTTTATTCTGTACATTTAGTTTAATTATTATGTGTCGAGGGGACTTTTTTGGGGGTCTGGTTTTGTGTTCTATAGGCTTCTTGTATCTTCATAGGCATTTCCTTCTTTAAGTTGGGAAAGTTTTCTATCTTTGTTGAATATATTTTCTGTGCCTTTGAGTTGGTATTCTTCCCCTTCCTCTATCCCTATTATTCATAGGTTTGGTCTTTTCATGGTGTACCAAATTTCTTGGACATTTTGGGTCATGACTTTGTTGGCTTTAGTGTTTTCTTTGACTGATGGATCTATTTCTTCTACGGTATCTTCAATGCCAGAGATTCTCTCTTCCTTCTCTTGCATTCTGTTGGTTATACTTGCATCTGAAGTTCCCATTCGTTTACTCTTTCTATTTCCAGCATTCCCTCTGTTTGTGTCTTTTTCATTTTTTCTATTTCCCTTTCAGGTCTTGGACTATTTCCATCATCCATTTCATTGCTTTTTCATGGTTTTCTTTTAGGGATAGATTGTTTTCTTCTGCTTTATTTGTCCTTTCCTCTAGTTTTTTTTTTTTATAGCATTCTTCCCATTTTTTGTTTGTCTTTTCCTCAATTTCATTTTTGAGTCTCTTTGTGGTGTTATTCATAAGTTGCTTTCTTCTGCTTCTTCATTTTGTGATGTTCAGGTCTAGCTGTTGGAGAAGGGCTAGGTTCTGGTGATGCTTTATTGCTCTTCATTTTGTTGTATGTACTTCTACCTTGACGTCTGCCCATCTCCTTGTGGATCTGTTCTTGGTCTTATCAGCTCTCTTGGTCCAGACAAAGCTGACAGATTCAGGAAGCCTCTCTCTTGTTCAGATGGAAGCTCTGGGCCAGATAGGAACTGGGTGCTGGTCTCTGAGTCTCAGTCAATGGGTTTCTAGGGCAGATGGGCATGGGGACAGGGCGTGGAGATTGCAGGATCTCCTGGGGGTCTTGGAGAAGGGAAACCTTCCCGGTGGGGGTGGGGGTCCTGCCAGATGGCCAGAACCTGGGGCCAAATTGGGCAGTTCTATCCCAGAATGGCTGGTGCCCAGTGATGGGACCTAGGGGCAGGCCTCCATGGGTATGTGCCCAGGCACTCATCTCTTGTCCAGATGTGAGCTCTGGGTGGGATGGGAGCTGGGGGCTGGTCTCTAAGTCTCAAGAAGTGGCTGGGGTCTTGGCTACATTCTAAACTATTTTGTATAAATGATAAAAAATAGGTCTAGGTTCATTATTTTGTAAGTAGATATTCAGTTATATTAATGCAATTTATTGAGGAGATCGACACATTGGATTTTGTACATTTGTTTTTATGAATTTATTTAACTATTGAAGTTTAGGTTTATTTATGGACTCAGTTCTTTTTCACTGATCTCTATGTCTGTATTTATGGTAATAATATTACCATATTTTTATGTCATTACCATTCTTTCTCATTATACAGGAAGTTAACTATCAAAAGACTTTCTCTTTGTTAAGAATATTTGAATATTTTGATTAATTTTAGCTTGTTTTTTTAAACAAGTTTAATGATTCTTTATTCTTACTCTGAAAATTTCCATTTAAATATTGATCCAGATTTTATTGACTCTGAAGTTTACCTGTATACTTGGTAATTTTAACAAACTCCACTATGATAATATTGAATATAAAATTATAATTATAATATTAACTTTTACAATTCATTAACATTGGTATCATAATCTGTATATTCATCATCAATTTTATAATTTTTAGTGTATATGACTGTCACTGTGTTTATTAAATATCTTCCTGCTGTTTTTATTCTTGTTCACATTATGAACTAGTATTAGATAAAAAACTGATGTGCATATTTAGAACTAATCTAAAATCTTACCTGAGAAGCCCAGAGAAGAGTTAAAATGACATTTTAACATTATCTATAGGGCTGACTTCAATATGATCTATGAAGTGGCATTAGTTTATGTGGCTCTTCTTGAACCCCTGGGAGTATAGTTTTTGGTATTAAAATATCAAAAGAAAAACAAGGTTATATCCAAGTTTTCAGAGAAATAAAGTCACTTCCGTGAATGGAAACGTGTCATGACTGGTGAATCTGCCTACCATTATGGGTGTGGCTTCGCAAATGGCTCTTCTAAGTTTAAGGATCTATGATAGAGTTTTGAAACTCCCCTATTAATCACAAAGCTCCCTTTTATATTTGGACAGCTGTGAAATTATTCTTAGTGTAGGTAGTATGAGAAGTGAACCACTTGTGCAATAATATTTCCATTCTCATTTCTTTATTCTGTATGAATTGGCCTCATGCTAATATGATACAATACACTAGATACAAATATAAAATTTTTCAGTTTTATTTATTCAGGTTTTCATGTGATAGATATTGTTTTCTCTTTTCCTTCACTTGATTTCTCTAACAGTGTTATTATATGTGTAGTGGGTAGCCATTCCAGCTTGGATCTGGAAGCTCCAACCCCCATTGAGACTCTGGCAACTGTCACGCCTACGAGGCGGGGCGAGGGGAGGTGCTGGAAACCTGAGAGCTGGATGGGCAAGCGCTCGCTCTGGCGCCCGCTCTGCGCCTGGACCCTGGATAGTGGAGATTGATTGTGCAGAGCTCCAGAGAACACCACTGGATTGCGATACACTTTCCCCAGACCCCGCGACCTATCCATTCCTTCATTTGTAAGTCATCCACTAAATAAATCTTCCTTTTAACTACGTGGAGTGGCCTTTATAATTTTCCCCAATAATATGACTGCAAAATTGTACTGTAAAGTTTTAATTCTGTGTTTTCTGAAGCTGTATTAAATTTCTAGAACTATTATAATAAAATGTCAAAGACTGGGTGGCTTAAGAGAGCAAAAGACCAAGATCACACGTCCACACAGTTGATTTATTCTGAGCTATTGCTCCTTGGCTTGCTGATGGTTCCTTTTTTTCTGATTTTTTTCATGATATTTTCTCTGTGCATATATGTTTCCAATATTCTCTGTATCACCAAATTTCTTTCTTCTTTTAGGACATTAGCCAGGATGCATTGGACCCATGTTATTGACCTCATTCTGAGTGAATTACCAGTTTAATGCCATTGTTGGGAAACACATACACATTCTGATGTACCAGTTTTCACAGTTTCAACCCTTAAAGAGGAATGAAACATAGTATAAATCACAACAAGAATTGCTTAAGTATAATTGAATTTATATGTTCTTAAATTTTCAAATAATTCACTCACAGAGTATTCATTAATAGTATTTATGAAGTACGTTTTTGACTTTAACATTTTTTCCAAAAGATATTTAATCAGCTTTGCTTTGCTAGATTTTTAAATGCATTTCCTAATTTATGATTTGAACACATCCAAATGTCATATTCAATTAACTTATTTGAAAAAAAAATTAATGCTGCAGTAACTGTCATGAGTTAATATGGAATTAACAAGTACAATTCTATAAACTTAAGGGAGCTGGAGGAGGCTCTAACAGTACAGTGTTTGGCACACAAGTGTAACATCAGTTTCCTCCCCAGCTCCCACACAAAAAGCAGGGCATGGTGATGAACACCTATACTCTAGTTCTGGAAAGGCAGAGACGAGAAGATCACTACAGCTTGATAGGTGGCCAATCTAGATAATTGGAGAGTAATTGGAACAGTGTGAGTCCCTGCATCAAAAATAAGTTAGAGTGACAGAGGAAGATATCCACCGTTGAATTCTGCTCTTTATCCACCCATGCATGCACAGACCTCCATGTGTAAACATTCATGCTAACATGAATATGTACACATGCACAATAGAGATGGTTGAAGTAAGGTTTTACATAGTCATTGTTCACTATTTTAAATAACTAGGGGCAAAAGCAATGCACCAAATATTAAAAGTATTTACTGCTTTTACTGAGTACTGGTTTAATCCCTCATCTTCCGCAGGGTGGATTACAACCAATGATGACTCCATTTCCAGGGAATTTGATATCCTCTTCTCACCTCCACAGTCACCAGACACACACATGGTACACAAATAAACATCTGAACAAAACATTCCTACAGAGAAAAATAAGTAAAATATTTAATAACAATTTAACCCCAGTTTCTTCATTTACAAAATATAAATAAGAATTCCAATGCAGCCTGATATTGAAGACTCACTAGAAGTAGATTTAATGTACTTCAAATAGTGTCTGAACTGTAACAAATTGGTTAAAAATCTTAGCTATTAGGTTTAATATTCTTAGTGGTTCTTCTGGAATCTGTTAAATAAAAGTAACATAATAAATAATAAACAACCATTGTTGTAGAAGAGGTTTCATTATAGGAGGTGTTAAAAAATGAACACATTTAGGATAATTTAGCTGAGAAATATAAACACATATACGGTTGTAAATAATTCAGATTAATTTGTTTGTATGCTGGGTAGTTTTATGTCAACTTGATAGGAGCTATGGTAATTTTGGAACACAAAACCTCAATTGGAACCTGCTCACACTAGATTGGCTTGTGAGTAAGCCTATGGGAAATTTTTTGATTGATGATTAACAAGGAAGGGCCCAGCTTACTGGGAGTGAGTTCACTTTCAGTCTGTGGGTCCTAGATGCTATAAGAAAGCTGTCTGAGAAACTATTCGTGGCAAGTCTGGAACCATTCTACCATGACCTTTGCGTAAGCACCTGCCTCTAGTTTTTGGTCTGTTTGAGTTTCTTCCCTGAATTACCTGGATTATGGACTGCAGATTTTAAAACAAAAATAAACCTTTTCCTCCCCAAATTAATTTTGGAGCTACTTCTGTGTAGTGACCCCAGAGAAAGTTTTCTAAGAAGAATTTTTCAATGAACAATAAATCCCTGTGGTATTCTTACTTCAGTCTGCCTTCTTTCAAATAAATTTGCATTTCTGCAAGTTGGAGTCCTTAATTGTTGGGCAAAGAATACCACTGGAATTTTTATTGGGGTTGTATTGAAATATGAAACTCTTTCTTTAATATACCAATTTTTAAAATATTGATTCTGATGCATTTTGCACTGTGCATGAGTAGTCTCTCAACCTTCCAGTATCTTCTTTTCAATGGTAGTATAAATTTTAGGAAGTCCAAAATTCACATAGAAGTAAAAAAAAAAAAAAAAAAAAACTAAGACAGTTTGAGAAAATAAAGTCTTTGATGAAAACATAAATTGACATTCTTGACACACTTTTTTTTTTTTTTATTTTCGAGACAGGGTTTCTCTGTGTAGCTTTGCACCTTTCCTGGAACTCACTTGGTAGCCCAGGCTGGTCTTGAACTCACAGAGATCCGCCTGGCTCTGCCTCCCGAGTGCTGGGATTAAAGGCGTGCACCACCACCGCCCGGCACATTCCTGACACACTTTTTAAGCACAAGCAACCTATAGTGATGATCTGAGTTACAGAGTTCAACCACAACATGGATACAGTGGATAAGAAGTGCCCGAAAGACCAGAATAGGTTAAGATGAAGGAAGAAACTTGGCCTTGCGAATAGAAAGCTGTAATTCTTCAGATGTGATCTGGCATGAATTGTTTCACATCACTCCACTACTACCTGAGTGAACTAAGTGAACTTGATGTAAATGAGTACTTGAGCCTAGCACAGTCTCCTGAAGGAGGCAGCTGGAAGAAAGGTCCGAATGACAAAGGTAAACTCAAGCTAGTGGTGCTTCTACAACCTCACAAGTCTCCTGTCACAAAAAGTCTGTAGCAAAATACAATGACTAACTAAACGCCAAAGGCAAAGTTGCAATTGGGAGGAAAGGAGCATCAGACTGGACATTCAAGTGCAAAGTATACTTCTCACACTGAAAAACCATACATTAGAAAGGACACATTGAGTTAACTTGCTTAAATTAGTTTAAGAAGCTTTTGGCTCCACTCACCTGTGGAAACTGCTATAAAAGACAACCTAGGTAGCAGTAGAAACTAAAAACACCTAGGAAGAAATCCTAATATATGGTACCTTCTAATTCATTTTATTTTTTATATTTCCTGATTTTTACATTTTGTAACTTTAACTCCATTTTTGTGTTTATTTTGTTTTTCAAGACATGGTTTCTCTGAGTAACCACCTAGCTGTCCTGGATTTCTCTGAAGACTGATCTGGCTTGAATTCAAAAGAGATCCACCAGACTCTGCCTTCTGAGTACTGAGACTAAAGGCATGCACCACCACCACCCAGACATTTTTGTTATTTTTTTTATACTTTGATTAACTTTTTTCAGTTTTTTCTAAACATGCATTTATGTAAGGAGGGCATTTGTGATGGTCCTTTTTCTCACTGTACCTATTCTATAACATTTCCTCTACTACTTTTTATGTCTCTAACTCACACTTCCTCATTCAAATGGTATCCTGTCTTCTCTATCATTCCTTCTTCACTGACCCCTTAGTTTTAAATACAATATTATTATCTCCACAAAACTCTAAATTGGTCAGAGAGGTGAGATAGCCGAGAAGGTAAAGAGACTTATCATCATTGATGAAGGCCTGAGTTAAGCTATATAACGTGGGAGGAGATAATCAACTCTTGCAAATTGTCCTCTGATTTCCACATATGGATTATGGCACATGACTATCCCCCCAAAACACACGTACATAAAAGATAAATGTGAAAACTTTTAAACTTATGAACATTTTACACAGCCAGTACCTAATTACACTGCATTTGGACATTCTGGGGATACAAGTGTGTTGCTGGAGAGCTTCTCTCCAGGTTCATTAACCCCACAGTCCCACAATCCACATATAAAATAATCACTCAGACATTTACATTACTTATAAACTGATGGCCGTGGCAGGCTTCTTGCTAACTGTTTTATATCTTAAATTAACCCATTTCTATAAATCTTATACCTTGCCACATGGCTGGTGTGCTTACCGGCATCTTTACATGCTGCTTATCCTGGCGGTGGCTGCAGTGTCTCCCTCCTCAGCCTTCTTCTTCCCAGAATTCTCCTCTCTCTTGTCCCACCTACTTCCTGTCTGGCAACCTACTTCCTGCCTGGTCACTGGCCATCAGTGTTTTATTTATATAGAGCAATATCCACAGCACAAGTGCTGTATATAGGTGCCTTACACTGCAAGTTAAGAGCAAATTGGCTTTAAAGTCATAACTCTTAGCGTAGTTTCTCTAGTAAAAAATATGTGGTAATTTTCAATTACAAGACCTAAAATAAAATCATTCTTCAGAACCCAAGAAATAGGAAGGGATTTTACTAAAATAAAAGTTGTTGTCAAGAGGAATGTAACAGAAATCAAGAATTTAACTTACACAGGTATAGCCACCTAATTTTAATGAATGTGTGAAATATATATTAGAAAAAGGCAAATAAAATCATCCATGACTTGAAAACACATATTTATGTGTCTTTAAATAAAATATTCCAGCTTTGAAGCAGTTTCATTGAAGTTTATAGAAACATAACAGATTTATAAATCAAGACATTTAAAGTATATATTGGTAGAAATATCATGGAGCCATCCTACAGCAAGATGGAGAAATCTTTCCCATAGGCCTCAGATGCTATCTGATGACATCTTAGTTTTTGGTTTGGTAGAAGCTAGTTGTCTGCTACCTTAATAGATTCCAAAAAGGTTTTTATCTATTAGTCACAGGTTGTTACTTCCCAAACAGATCTAGGCAAAGAATGGCTATTCAGGGAAGTATGGCTGGGCCTAGATAAGGTTATTAGCCTCTGGACCTGAAGAATTCTAATCTCTCTACATCACTGCAGTTCTAATCGTTGAATTAGTCTTTACAGACCCAGATTCTTAACAGGTAATCTATTTCTACTAGCTTCTTCCTTTAATTAATTCTCTAGGATCTCTATCCATGAAATGGTACTGTCCGAAGTTAAGAACGCCTTATGACACCAATTAACCTAATATAGATAATTATACTTAGAGATATCCAGACTTATCTCCTAGGTAATAATGTATATAATATTAACTACCATGACTTTTATCTAGTCATTTAATGTTCAAGACATATTCTTCATCTTCCTGTGTCCAGGATTGTTCCTAACAATCTTGTAATGAAAAATTTGCTGAGTACAACATCAAGTAGAGCAAGAAAGGTTATATGTGAAGATTTTTAAGGGTAAGGGAATTTGAAAAGGATTAAAATATAATCTAAAAATAAATAAATTCCTTTTAAGGCTCCTATAGTATTTTATAATTCTGATATTGTTTAAAATTATAAGCACTGACTTTCTTTAGAGATTCAGAAAATCTCACAATTGTGAAAACCCTGTACACTTAAGAAACAAGTTACACATATTTTGTGTATATGTCATACTATATCCATTCCCAAGGGGACAAATAGTTTTATGCCAAAATAATTAATTCAAAATAAGACAAAACCCAGCAGGTAAAACACCAATTCACAGCTTAGACTCTAGCATCTGGAGATCATGGTTTACTGTACTCCAACAAGTTTACATAGCAGTACCATTCTATCTCTGCTCCTTTTAGTACCTATAGCTTCAATATTGAGCTGGCTATACTCTATGTATGAAAGATTCTTCCATGTGTGTCACATTGTTCAAATACATCCAATCACCCAGGTTGTCACTGCAATTCAGACCTCACCTTTACAACTGTATGAAGTTACCTCCCAAGACTTTCCTGCAGGAACATCAATCATGTCACCACTGCCTGGCTTCAGTGGATGATCTGAATTTGATATAAGACTTTATGACCCTCTAAATTTCCCATCTTTCATACCTGAAAAACAAGTATAATGTGAAAAATATTGTCAGTTTCTGTTTATAGCTTGTAGTAGTACCTAATCACCTTGGGCCTCAGTTGTAGCCACCTCTGTGGGCTGACCCTGAAGAAACATCTTCCTATGCTGAGGTTTCCAGGAACAAGAATTTTCTTTGATATCTTATTTTAGACTCTCTCCTTCCATATTAACCTGATTTTTCAAAAGTTGCAGCTCTTGATGAATGGGCTAATAATGTCATTGAAATTTTGACTGAGTTGTCCTAAACTGTAAATATCTTTCAATAATATATCAGTTTTTAAATATGCATTGGTGTTTTGCCTGCATGTATGCCTGTTGTGACAGTGTTGGATCCACTTTAACTAGAGTTTCAGAGAGCTGTGAGCTGCATGTGGGTGCTGGAATTGAACCTGGGACTCTGGAAGAGGAGCTGTGCTTGTACTACTGAGCCATCTTTCCAGCCCAATGTAGAATTTTTTATTTTTAATTCTGACAAATAATGAGCACCTCTCCAACTTCTAACGTCTTCTTTTGCAATTCTAGTAAAAAATAATAAATGCATATGGGAGTATAAAAATAAAAAAAAGGTTGGAAGGCCAGTAAATCCTAAGAAGAAAAAACAGTTTTAAGGTTTCATAATATCTAACTTCAAATTAAAGTCTAGAGTCATGGTAACAAAACCATTGGTTTGAAACAAAGCAGATATGTAATTTAATAAAATAAAAAAGGATAGAGAATATACTAATATGGGTTATTAATATTTTTAGAAATGTATTAGAAAAGAGATAGTCCATTCAACAAATGCTTCTGGAAAAACTGTATACTAAATATATTGGCAAATTACTATTAAAAATTAGCTACACAAGTCAGTATGTTAGAGTCCTGTAGGCAGGCCACTCCATCACTACTGACCCACATTCGACTCTGTAACCTACAAGACCACTTCACCATCCAAACTAACCTAACCCATTATCTCCCCCTAGCAACCACCCCCAAAACATCAGCTGCCCAGAGGTACAAGCACCATCTGTATCAAGTCGAAGAACCCCTAGAGGCAAGTAAAACCTACACCAATTGGAAGAAAGCAGCCTTCTAGTGAACAGCTCTCTCCAGCAACATTAGCAGACCCTATAGCCAAGCACCACCACACCAGTTGTAAGAACAGGACAGGGTTAAACTTACAGCAGTTATAAGAACAGACTCCATAGGCACAGGCACGACCCACACCAGTTGGAGAACAGACCACATAGGCACAAGTAAAGCCCACACTAGCCAGAAAAACTGAACAATACACTGGATCTAGGCACCCAACCCTGCACAAACCTCAGCAGAGACAACACTACTTGACCAGACAACCAGCCAATCACTAAACCCTTGGCCAT